>NW_017731863.1:1155933-1225901 GCF_001890085.2 Hipposideros armiger | reverse complement strand
GAGAGAGAGAGAGAGAGAGAGAGAGAGAGAGAGAGATTGAAATTCCATTGTTTCTACTTTCACCCCTGCTGCAGCAAAGCCCACCAATCTAAGTAGTATCATCCACCAGGCACCATTCATGTTTATTTCTGGTATAGTTTTTGTTTTTTCCCAAGGGCCCTGTTCAAGTTTATGTTGAATTAAATGTTTTTATGTTGCTCCACTTCTAAATAGACACCCATTCCTTCCACCAAAATGATAAAAGCATCAGCCTTCATTTTCTCCCTGTGTTCTTTTCAATAAGACACAGGATTTGGACATACAAAACTAATTGTGCTGTCATTCACCTGATGGTGTTTTTATAAAGCAAGTAGTCATAAACATTTTAAATGCTTTAAATGTAACAGTTTATTCAAAGTTAATGGGACATGCTGGTAGTTGTTTTAATTCATTCAGCAAATATTCACTGAGCATCTACTATGTGCCAAGAACTATGGTAAGCAGCAGTTACTTAAGACTGACAAAAAACCATTCTGCCCTCAAGGAGTTTGACTCACACATCCTTTAGAAAATGCAAGTCTATCTTTGTAAGTCATGTAAAACTGAATAGGTATTAAGAAAAAATTGATAATAAATATTTTATGAATCATACAATCCACTTGCATCATGCTTAAAGATTGAGTTCTAAAATCAGAGTTAAGGTGAAAATTGAATAAAGTTCTTTAAAATTACCCTTTAAGCACTAGAATATAATGAAAAACATTATATACTCATACTCTTAAAGGAATGATGCTACTGAAATAGGAAGAAGAGGAACAAAACTTCCTTCCCATGCTTCCTCCAGGAGATACACCTGCTGAGAGGCAGGCAAAGTCTCCTCCACTACCAAAATTGCTATTTTCCAAGCAAAATATTAAAGTCTAAGTTAAATTACACTATATTTCAACGTCACAATAAAGTTGTTTTGAACTCAATAAAAAATTAAGCTCCTGAGGGGTGACCAGTTAACTCAGTTGGTTAGAGCGTGGTGCTGATAACACCAAGGTTGCCGGTTCAATCCCCACATGGGCCACTGTGAGCAGTGCCCTCCTTAAAAGAGTCAACTATGCCATTGTAGCATGAGAGCAACGTGTAACCAATGACCATGTACATATATATATGATTAAAAAAAATTAAGCTCCTGAATTTCTAGGACTGCCCCTTTCCTCTGAAAGATGTGTTGTATGTTACTAAGAAATCATTTGGCGGGGAGGAGAGTTTAGAAAATGGGTGTTTTGAGAAAAAAAAACATACCCTGTCACCCATGAACAATAAGTCTAATAGCACATGCCCTCCAAAGCATACGTACAAAAAAATTCCAAAAACTTAGATATTTTTACCATAATTATTAATAGTAGAGACGCATGAGGTTAGAAAAGGCAGATTTGACTGGTTCGTATGACAATTAAGGGATATCCAATATTTTCAAATAAAAACATATTAAAATGTTTTCTCAAAAAAATATCTAACCAATAAAATTGAGCAACTGTGTGAACAGTATTTTATGCTTACAAAAGCCAAACATGTTTCATTATTTTTTTCATAATTTATCCCAAATTGAAATAGAGGCATGATGTGTTCTGCCTATGTGTGTGTATTTCTTATAATCAAACATTATTTTGGTATTGTATCTGACACTTACAAATGTGTTTTATCAATTCTAAAGACAAAGGTAGGAATTTCGTTTTATGTTACACAAACTTATAACATATAGAAAGAGAAGGAAAGGAAAGCAAAAGGAATGGGAGGGGAAGAGTAAAAGGGCAGAGGAGGGGAGGGGAAGGAAGAGAGTAATGAAGAAAACTTCTCCCTAGGACGCAACGCAACGCAGAACAAGACAGGCAGGCTAGGATCAGCTAGGTCACTGGCATGCATCTATGTCTTTGTTTCAGAATGCTAACACCACAGATGCTTTCACCGACTGCTTTTCAAACAATAAAAAGGGGCCTTTTGATTGAAAATAATCGCCTCCCATGTGTAACCATTAAACAACTGAACACTAAGAATTTCTGATTTTATTTTCTAAAGCTTTTGATTGCTTCCAGGATATAGCCTGTTTTCAAAACAATAATTAACACTTGCATATTAATTTTGCTCAAATCTACAGTATATTTTGGATTTGTCACATTTGCAAAAATTGCAGGTGAGGGTACATTAATTGATCTAATGCCTTTTAGTATGTAGTATTGTGTATAATACAGACATGTTTGCAAAGCCAAAGCAAAGCAGGAAATTGTGGTAATTATCAAATCAACAAACATCACATATCAGCAACTACCTATTGTTCATTGGCAATTTTCAACTACCTTGTACTGACACCTCAGTGAAGGTCAGAAAGGAAAAAAACCTCCATATCACAATCACTCCTTTAAGACATGATTTGCTCGTAAGCTAGAGACTTAACTGTCTAAATATTAATATTTAATATGAATTCTTATAACAAAATTCTCTTGGCCTAACCATTTATACAAGGACTGTTTAGAACAACTTTATCATTTATCACATATTTTAACAGTTTTTACAGCTTTCAGAATTTATTTTTATATCTATTTGAGCTACACTTAATTAGGTACAGTGGAAACAGGGAGAAAATGTAAAAAAGTATAGGTCTGAAAACATGAAAAATATCAGGAAATGCAAACAAAGCTATGATGTATATGATTACATTATCAGAACTTGTTTCTTTGGTAACATTTTTGGGAAAATAAAAATAAATTCCATTTTCTTATTTTTTTATCGGTCCTCTAATGTGTAATGAAAAGTACCCAATAGCTTCCAGCTGCATACTTAGCTTGTCCACCGTCAGATTTTTCATCTTTATTCTGAGTTAGCGGAATTTCTCAAATTAGATTTTATTAGCAGAAAATGCATCTATTCTCTATTTGGTACAATTCCAAAGGTTATAATTATTAAAAGAAAATTGCCATATAAATTTGTGACAATTGTGTAATGATAAAATCTATATTCTCGGCAGATAATCTACAAGTCACTATTACCCTTACAATGAAAGTTCTTTGATCTTACTGGAACACTTGCATGTTCCAGATGAACAGGAAATACCTTATTCATCAGCTTGTTCAACATAATTTATAACATATAATTCAAAATATATTACAGGAGTAGAGGGTGTGCCTGAGAGAAGTAGAAGGAATCAGTAATCATGATCTTTGTATTATTCAATCTTATGAGGAATTACTGAGTCAACAGTATTAATTACTCTCAATATCCTGAGGACAGCACTAATGAGATGACAATTTCTATACGTAATTTTCAGTTACTATTTTAAAATTCTTTAAGATTTTATATGTGAAGAAGTTAAAACATTTCATTTTGTCTGTATTTCTGTATTTATTAACAATGTAAACTGAGGTGAGAACTGCAGTAATTCTCTGGGTGATTCATGCTATAAGGTAATAGCCATATACTTGAATTTAAGGTTAAATATCTGTTTTTGCTCTCTATTTTGTTGGGTTTTTTTAACTCAATTTTCTTACTGATTTTGCAAACAGAAAACTCCCACACACAGATGAATATTATCTTTTTCCCATTTTACAGGTTAAACAAAACTAAGTACCAAATAAATTCGATGACTCATCCATAAATTGAGAATCAAATCATATCCTTCCCAACCATTAGGGTCTTGCCCTACTTCCAGTTAGGGTTCCAAAAGAAGGCTACCTCTCAGGCAATCCACACGCTAATGGGGAAGGCAGGATGCCATGTCAGAGAAAAAAAGATGACCGAGTATAATTGGGCAGAGAGAGAAGTTTGTAACCAGTTCCCCAAAGTTTGCTTCTGCTTCTATGTGGTATAGATGGGACTCAAAAGTGCTGGTCTCAGGGGTAAGAATATGAAGGCGTGTGACCTGAGAACCAATGGATTTGCCACAGGACCACTATAACAAACACCTCTCCGCTCTGGTAAAGGGTGAGATGACCCATAATCCACTAGGCCAGAGGCCAGATAGAGAACAGGGCAGAAACTCAGAGAGGACCAGTGTGCAAAGTAATGCCAAGTCAGTCAAGGAGAACCACTGGGTCGGATCAAGCAAAGTGACAAGACCATGAGTTACAAAGTGAAGCCCTCAGCCAAGAATGCCAGCAGAGCAAACAGCAATCTGGCAGACAAGAGACATTGCCACAGAGAACACAGGAACTGGAGCACAGAACAAGGACACCAGCCCCCCAAAGCCACAGAGTCACAAAACCACATCCCTCCAGGTGAAACCTAAAAGACCAAACATCTTACCCAAAATAGATTATATATATACCTAAAGAGTTTGTTTAATTTTATGTAACTGGATCAAATTTTTAATAAATGGACTGAAGTTGGCTTTTTTTTCTGGGCCTTGATGAAGATCAGATCAGTTTTAGACAATAAAGTTTTATTTCTCTTTCTAGCTTTATTGACATATTGTATATGTTTAAGAAATACAACGTGTTGATTTCATACAATGAAGTTTTAGACAAATGAAGGAACTGCATTTCCTTTGCACCTCTGGCTTACAGAGTAAGTAAATATGTGACCCCAAAAGTATGACTTCTCTTCTTATTAGTCAATATATGGTATTTCATGATGTCAAACTCTGTTGTTTCTAAGCATAGGCAGACAAATAAATAATATTCTCCATGAACCTTCCTTGATTTCACCAGCCAGAAGCAATCCCTCCCTATCCTGAATTTTCATAGCACATCAGTTCTCGAAAAGTGGCCCCTGGACCATCAGCATCAGTGCCACCTGGGAACTTGTTAGAAATGAAAATTATTGGGCCCCATCCTAGACTGACTGTATCAGAAACTCCGAGGGGCGGGGCCCAGCAATCTATTATATTTTAACAAATCATTTAACAAATACTGTAATCCTTGCTAGAATTTGAGAATCATTGTCTTAGTACTTTGTGACTCCTTTTATGAGATCCATTACATTACAGCATTATGGTTTTAGTTTTACTGTCCTATGGTGCCCAGGTTTAAATATTCAATGTCATCAGACTATACATATACCTTAATCATCCTTGTCACAGTCATGTATAGACTCCTGAGTCATCCTTCTCAATGCCTTGCAGATTTACCTTCTGGCTCACTATTACTCTTGCCAACCCTTCTCTGGTCATAACTCATAATACTTTCAATATCTATATAAACGACCCTTCTTACATCTTGGCCTCTGACTTAATTAACCCCCATACCTCCTCTTTGCTTCAGCTGCTCACTCTACCAGCATGCCATTGATCTTACCAATAATTACCACCCATAGTATCAGTCTCAAGCAGCTTACTCCCTTACTACCATCCACTTCCGGTCTTTCTAACTACCCTAACTCCAACAGCTTTTAACCCTCATAATCCCACTGACCCGCCACTATTACATAGTAACCTGTCTCTCACATATCCTATTTTCCTTTCTTACTCGTCTGGATTAGAGTCAATCATTGTAATCACTCCCATGCACTATTCTCAACCCTCTTTGCCCTCACTCACTTTGTATTATTCACCTAGTAAATTCCAACCCTGGTTAAACCCAATGCTCAACTTGCTCTACACCTGAACTGCTGACTAATATTTCTAGAGAAAAGTGTAATATCACACTGACCAGTCTCATTGTAAATTCATAACTTACGGGCCTCGAGGGAGTGGGACAGTCATAATACATTCTCTTAATCCATTCACTCTCCCACTCTTGTAGATGACTGCTTCATACCTTCTTCTCCCTCCTCAAATGCCAACAGCTCCTCCCCAATCCTTATTCTCATCCTGCTGATAGCCTTGCTTCCTATTTCACTGAGGAAATAGAAGCAACTGTAACAGAACTTCCACAGGCACCTGCCAAGGCACCTATGTCATTTCCTGTTGTTATGAACTCAGCCCCACTCCAGCTAATCCCCTTACCAAAAATCTCCTGAACAGAGTTGTGTGCATTTACTGGCTCCAGTTTTTCTCCTCTCATTAGTTGTTTTTTTTAATTGTTAGTTTCAGGTGTACAGGACAATGCAATAATTATCCTTTTCATAATCTCATTTGCTTTTGAACCTTTTGGCTTTGCCCCCATTAAACAACTGAAACTACTCTTGTCAAAGTCACCTATCAGCTCCCTGACGCTAAACAGTGGTCCTCTGTCTTCCTCTTGCCCTATTAGCAGCATTCTACACAGTTGATGACTTCCTCCTCTCTGATTCATTTTCTTCACTTGGCTTCCAGGATACCACACTCTCCTGGTTTTCCTGGTCCTTCGCTTCTCAGTCTTCTTTGCTGGGTTTTCCTTATATGTATCCCCAACAATTAAACAACAGAGAGCCCCAGGAATCAGACATTGGATCTCTTCTCTTATCAGCCTACCTAAACTCACAGGTTTTCCACTCCAACTTGAACTCCAAAGTCTATATACAACTGTCTAGACAACTATACTTGTGTATCTAATAGACAACTTATCTAATAGACAACTAGTCAGCTGTATTTGACACAAGATTGCTCTGGCTGCTGTGCAGAAGAAGGATTCAAGAAGAAGAATAAATGGAAGACTAATGGTAGTCTGGATAAAAAATGATATTGGTGTGAACTCTGGTGGTGATGGCAGAGATGAAGAGAAGTGGACTCGTTTAAAATTATCTTAAAGGTAGAAGCAAAGGACGTGATGGTGGATGGGCCAGAAGTAAAGAGAAAGAAAAAAAAATTGTAAAAGACTCCTAATGTTCAGAGTCATTACAAACTCTCAGAACAATGTACCAAAATGTCCTGTGGGAAGCTGTGCCAGAAGGGTAGTAAAATGGCTTTAACTTTCCAAGGCCAATTATGCCTTAACAATCTCTTAAAGAATACAACAAAACTCTATTTTTTCACACAATGCCCACTACTTGCCTATCTAGCCAGTAGCAGAAGCAAAATTTCACCTTAGGTGAAAAGACAGACATACAAATATATGAAAATCTGATAAAGAGTGGGGAGAACTCTGGGGAGACTCAGGAAATAGGAAAGTGCATGCCTGTGGTAAAGGCAGAATTGAGATGTGATCCCTCTACCTGAATTCCATTACCCATGCCTCCCAACATAAAACAGTTTACTGGGTATGAGCTCAGAGGGCAACAGGTGCTTGTGGACTGATTGTCTCAATGTCACAAGCTGAAGGCAAGCAAATTTTCGATGGCACAGTAGGAATTCTGAAATCATTTCATTTTTTTCTTTTCACAGCAGCAAAATTAAGCCTAGCTCACATCTATTGCTCATATGTGGCCTGTTACTGTCTACCATATATCTTAATTCTCCACAAACACAGAATTTAGCTCTCCTTTTATCTACATCAAAAAGTTCTTTTCAAATTAAAAAGAAAGAGAAAGAGAAAGCAAGAAAGAGGAATACTTCTTTCGCTGAAACAGAAGGAAAGAGGAAGATGACGGTGCCGACATGGGTATGTTCACAGAATTGCTAATAGGAAGATGAGAGCGCGCCATCTGATTCCTTTTTTACTCAGTAAGCTGGGATGAAGGTAAGGGAAAAGTCGGAGGACATGGGGAAGGTTAAAAGAGAAAGGGAACATGAAATAATCAGAGAGAGAGAAAGAAAGAGAGGCACTTAGGAAAATTCTTATTTGTAGCATGGAAAATGAATAGATTGATAGAAAGTTAACACTTGTTATGAGAGGGTGTTAGGATGCTGCTAGATAAAAATAGAGCTCCTATTTCTGTGTTCAGAATAAAAGGACCCATATAAAGTTTAGGCACTAAGGAAATCACATGCTGTGTAAATAAATTTAATGTAAACTTTTAACTTGAAATTATAAGACTTTATCTTGAAATTATAAGACTTTAGGTTTATTATTCTGAAACACATAGCTACCTATTTGCCTGTAATGAAAACAATAAGGAAAAAAACTAATCAGCAGGAATTCTGTTAATTGTCACTAAAGCAAAACCATTTCCTTTCTTTGAAACCCAGCTGGAAATGTTCACAGGGCAAGGAGTTTGCTGCAAACCCAAGGTACAAACCCTCATTACAGGACAAACAGAGGAAATTATTCCATCATAAATGTGTCAGTCATCAAAACAGCCCATTCAGACCATTACAAAAGCCTTATCTGCTCACTGGCTCTCCTGCTCTCCCTATTTCTTTCCTCAAGAAGGTAGACTAAATTCAGTCACTGGAATCATGAAACTTGACATGTGGGAGGGGCATTGAAATTCATCTGGCTCAGTCCTCTCCATATGTTCACATTGCTTTTATATAAATCACAAGGAGTCTATGCATGAGAGTCTTCGGTGAAAGAGAACTCAATAGCTCTCAAGGGAACCCATGCCAGGTTGGACAGCAATTCCTTTCATTGAACTCACATCATTTCTCTGATGTTTCCAGCTCTTTTCTGAGTTTGTTCCATTAAGTTTTTCACAACTCTAATGCTTATTCCAGATGCTATCTTTTCAAAAAGGGAAGTAGCTATCATATTCTCTCCCAACTTCCTTTCTCTAGTAGACATCTTTAATTTTCTATTCTATTTTCTCCTTCTTATGTCGTTTCACAACATTTCTTTGATTATGCCCCTGTTTGATTGTATTTTGAAGTGTGGCATCCAGAGCTGACCTCAATTTTCTAGGTATTCTCTGATAAGAAAGAGTAGAGTGAAACTATCACCTCTTTTGTTTGAAGTACTATATATTATTTTTATTGTTTGCTAAATGATTGATATATTTATTGCATATTATCAAAATAATATTTCATTCTGAAGTTGATATAGGTCTTCATAAATATTGTAGCAAAACTCCATATTACATTTATGTGGTTGATTTTCTAGGTGTAAGAACAAAACCGTAAGGCTTATTTACATGAATTTTATTTTGTTTGTTTCATCTCATCCCTTTGACTATGAAGAATTTATTGAAACCTGATTGTGATACACAAGTGTGAATAATCCTCCCACCTTCATGGAATCTACTGATATTTTATAAACATTTCTTTCTGTATCATTAATCAAATCACTGATCAAAATGTTTAATGAGGGAGGACAAAGGGAAAAACCAAGAAAGATGTACCACCCTCCAGATTATAAGAATCCTCATTTATCAATGACCTTGTTGTATTTCATTCGACCTTTATTTTTCAATTGTATCCAAAAGAATATCATGAGACTTTTGTAAAGGCGAATGGTCCACACTTCCCTGATAGTAATTCTGTCAAAGAAAGAGATGAAGTCAATCCAATGAATTTGATCCTTGGGAATCTGTGCCGGTTTCTGGTGTCTATAGCTTTCTTTTGTAGGAGCTCATAAATCGCTACTTTATAATATGATCTAGAATCTTGCCCAGGACCAGTGATGAGTTCATAAGCTTCAGCTTGATGGGTATAAATAAGTTTTCTTTTCAAAGACAGAATGACTATATGGAAGACATATCAGAATATCTGCACACTGCTTATCTTTAAAAATTATATTAAGGGGCCGGCTGAGTGCCGCATTGGTTAAGAGCTGGCTTGGGACACCAGCTCTGAGCAGCAGGGCCCTGGTTCAGATCCCACATGAGGGACAGTGACACTATACCCTCTACAGTGAAGATGGTGAACAACAGCTCTACCCGGAGCTGGGCTGCTGTGAGTCGCCAACAACAATGTAAGCTGCAGTGGGGCTGCAGTGGGCTGCTATAAATCTACTGGCAGCCGGCGAGAGCTGCCAAGAGCCACCATGAGCAGCCGTCCAGTGGCCAGCAACTGATCTGCCTCAACTGGGAAGAGCGCAATGATAATATCAACATGGGCCAGTGAAGCGACGTCCTCCAACTAGACTGAAGAACAAAAGGACAGCAACTTGTCTGTTCCCCTTCCCTGATTCCCCAATGCTGTTCCCCTCCCCCAACTCCCCAATAAAATATTTTTAAAAAATTATATTAAGGCTAATTGTAAATCTCTTTCTTGCCAATTTTCTAAAATATCAGGATACTAATAATGACCTAGAAAATAACAAGTATCAATATGGTGTCCAGGTACTTTTTCAGTGAACTGTGTTTCCCAGAGAATGAAAAGAAACCAAGCAAAGAATTTCTACAATAACAGAAAAGTATCTTAAGGCTATAGGTTTCATTTGATTTGTTCTAGAACAAAAGATTTAGAGACATAGTCTTTATTAGATCAACCCAAAATTCAATATTTAAAAGATCCAGTGTACATCAATAGTTCAGGATAATAAACTAACAAGAGTAACAGATAAAAAATTATTGGTGTTTACTATACATAGGCACTACTGATTCACTCAATCTTTACAAAAATTGTCAGAGACAGATACTATTATTATTCCTTTAAACAGATTAAGAAACTGAGGCCCCACATGGTTTAGTGATTTGCTTGAGGTTATACAAGTTAATTGTAGAGCTAGGACTTGAAACTAAAAATCTGAAATCAGAGGCTGATTCCTTAACCAATGTTCAATGATGCACTTATGTTTTGGTATACAGTTCTATGAATTTTAATACATGTACAGATTCATAACCACCACAACTGGGATCTAAAACAGTTTCATCACCCAAAAAAATTCCCTCCTGGTATCACTTTATAGTGACATCTTCCCTCCACTTGTGGCTCCTGGCAACCACCAATTTGTTCTTCATTCCTATAAATTTATCTTTTCAAGAATGTCACATAAATGCAATCACACAATATGTAGCTTAAAGACTTGTATCTTTTACACAGCGTAATTCCTTTTAGAGCCATCCAAGTTGTTGTATGACTGGTATTTTAATATGAATACGCTACAATTTGTTGATCCATTTACCCATTCAAGGACACCTGTGTTGTTTCCAGTTTGGGGCAATTATGAATAGAGTTGACATAAACATTCATGTACAGGTTTTGTGTGAATGTTAGCTTTCATTTCTTTAGAGTATATGAGCCTTAGTGGTATTGCTGTGTTATATGATAGCTATATGTTTAACTTTATAATAAACTGCCAAATGGTTTTCTAGAATGGTAATACTATGTTGCATTCTCACCAGCAATGTTTGAGAGTTCTAGCTGCTCCACATCTTTGTTAGCACTTGCTGTAGTCAGTGTCTTTTATTTTAGTCATTCTAATAGATGTTTAGTGGCATCTCATTGTGGTTTTAATTATCATTTTCTTAACGACTAAAGATGCTGACCATTTCTCATGTGCTTTTTACACTCTTAGGTGAATTGGGGGCGGGGGAGGCTCCTGTTTGTTTTCTTATTATTAATTTCGAAAGTTCTTTATAATTTTCTGGATACAAGTCTTTTGTTGAATATGTGATTTACAAACATTTTCTTTGTCTCTGTCTTTTCATTCTTTGAATAATGTCTTTCACAGGTCAAACGTTTCACATTTTGATGAAGTCTAATTAACAAAGTTTTCTTATAAAGATTGTAGTTTGGATTTCCATCTAGTAAATCTCTGTCTAACCCTTTTCCTGCTCCTCCTGCCTACACTCGGAGCTCTCTTTGCCCACAAGGATGCCCACTTACAGTTTTCAGATAGTCTTAAATTCAGGCTGGGCAATATTAGAATTTTTTAAAAGTCTAAGTAAGCTCACTTACATTTTCATGTTACCTCAAATTCTGGTCTTCTTCCCCAATCTGCCTGTTCCTATTTAATTTTCAGAGTCCTCATGTAACTGCTCCACGTATGCTCCATGATTTCGGGTTTCATAGCTGCACACTATGGGAGACAGGGGGAGTAGTGTGCTTATTCCATCTATCCCGGAACCAGAACCATGACACCAATGTTTTTAACATCCAACTCTCTGAGTCGGTGGAAGTTTCTCCCCCTCCTCCTCTCTCTCACCCACCCCAGCAACCGGAGTTTTCATTACAGAGGGGACTGGAGAAGTGGCAGTGCTGCAGCGGCCACTGGCTGAGATACGGCGCTGCTTCTCCAGCTACCCGTCCCCAGGCTTTCTTGTCGGTGTTGTTGTGAAAGTTTATTTTAAGGAAAATTATAGACATTATGACATATCACCCATAAATACTTCAACATAAACATCTAGAAAGAACATTTTTCTACATAACTACAATACTATTATCATACCTAACACCATTAACAATAATTTCCTAAGACCTAGACCACATTCAAA
This sequence comes from Hipposideros armiger, assembly GCF_001890085.2. Classification (NCBI taxonomy): domain Eukaryota; kingdom Metazoa; phylum Chordata; class Mammalia; order Chiroptera; family Hipposideridae; genus Hipposideros; species Hipposideros armiger. The sequence goes on along the minus strand of NW_017731863.1, from coordinate 1,213,829 downwards.
TTTTTCCAATTGTCCTCAATACGCAACTGACCAAATCTTAATATTTTAAAGGATTATAATAACTTTGTAGAGGTCATCTTAACTGGCATATATTCAGGGAAAGCCACAATCTCTTTCATGTACAATTACCCATCATCTTAACGCCCATAAGTCTAATCTTAATATATTTCTTACATGATACCCACCCCCTCAACCCACTTACTGGCATTCTGATTTCTAGCAAAGATATGAAACAGAGGAAAACAAAAATAATTTGCAAAATCGTTCATGGAAAATCAAGGGATTAGTCATTTTTTGGTCTAAATCTATTATATTATTAGTGAAAATTCACTATATGTTGAGTTAAACATAATTCTTTGTTGTGGTGTATTTCAATCAGTTAGTCATGACCTGTTAGCAAAACCAATTAACTAGATCTGGACTATCATCTTTTAAAAATAGATATATAATAGAATAGAAACTTTCAGAGCACATCCCATAAAGTTTTGTTGTTTTTATGACATTTTGTTTCCGTGTTCTGTATGTAAATATATGTGTTCTGAGTTGCAATAGAAATATATTTCTTATGGTAAGTTGAGGTCAAGCAAGAATTTTGAAAGCCACAGCTTCATAGGCGATCCCAGAAGGCCTTGTGTCTTTGAGGGCTAAGCCCCTTTTCCAATATTTTTTAAGGATCCTTGGATCCAGGAGACCCGGTCTTTCTTTTTTTCTCTCTAGTTGTGGTTGACTTGAGATTTCTTACATATTCAAATATCTGAACAGCAGGAATGATCGATCAGCAGTGCGCTCACCACCCAGCTGAGCTGCCCTCATACAGTGCTCAGAAGATGGAATCAGATGGTGTGAAAACAGGGAGAACATACGGGACACAGACAGGCATCAGGACAGGGAGTAGAAAAGTGAAGTAGACGTAAGTACAGACCCTTAAGCCATCAGTCATTTACAAGTCAGCATGCATAAGAGCAGAGGTGAAAAGCAGTCAAACCGTTTCTGCAGTGTAAACCATTGAAAATTACACAGAGACAATTCAGGTGAGTGGCTGAGTGCTTGGGCTCTGGAACCCGACCTTCTGAGATCCCTGTTCTCTTTTTATTAGCTGTGTGCCCTTGGTAGAGTTAATGTCTCTAGCTCTTGTTTGTATCATCAACAAACTGGGAGGAAAAGAGTTATTAACTCCTAGGATTGTGAGTATTAAATGAGCCAATAAATGTAAAGAACTTATATAGCTTCTAGCACATAGTAAAGAGTCAATGAAAGTAACTGTTTTTTGTTTTGTTTTTTCCTGAGAGGTTTATAGAGGTGAGAGGGAGAGAAGGAGATAAGTAGATAAAGCAAAATACAATAACTTTCACAATATAATTACAATACTTTTATTAGATGGATGGGATTCGATATCAAGACAGTCCTGAAACTGCTTACATTTTACTCTATGTTAAATGTGTTAGTTTCTCATCACATTGATAACTTGGTCGATGTCATCTTCATTGAAACATATTATGCAGAGATAAATGAGAAATTATTGAATTGAGAAGTACAAATGTTGATTTTTTTTTCAAATATAGTAATACCTTGGTTTGCGAGCAAAATTCGTTCTGGAAACAAACTACTCCTATTGCAAGACATCACTCGTTTACCACATTAAAATGTATTAGAAATGGGCCGGCCGAGTGGCGCGGTGGTTAAGAACTGGCTTGGGACGCCAGACGGCCCCGGTTCAGATCCCAGATATGAAGGCCAGTGACACTGCCCTCTACAGCTAAGATGCTGAACAACAGCTCAACCTGGAGCTGGGCTGCCGTGAGTCGCCGGTGACAGTGTAGGCTGCAGCCCCTGTGGCAGTGGGTTGCCATGGGCTACTGTGTGTAGCCAGCAGCCAGCGTGAGTGGCCAGCAGCCGTAGTGAGTAGCCGTCCAGAAGCCGGCAACTGATCTGCCTCGCCCAGGAAAAGTGCAATGATGGTGCCAGCTTGGGCAGGTGAAGCAACGTCCTCCACAACTAGACTGAAGAACAAAAAGACAGCAACTTCTCTGTTCTCCTTCCCCCAGTTCCCCAGCGCTGTTCCCATCCACCAATTCCCCAATAAAAATCTTTAAAAAAAATGTATTAGAAATGTTTGCTCATCTTGCGGAACACTCGCAAACCACGTTACTCACAATCCAAGGTTTTACTATATTAGTGTCTTTTATCTAATCTAAAACCACCCCTACTTTCAGATTGCCTACTTAGGTGTGTCTCTTACGTTTGGAAACATTCATCCCTGACGCTGAATGTCATCTCCTCAGAGACATACGTTATCTAGGGCAAGAAGAACAGGAAGGCAAGTGGAATGCAGGGGTGGAAAGGCAGCTATCTGATGAGGATGGGTTAGTGCCAGGAGATATAAGATTCTCAACAATGGGTCCCAGATTCCAGCAAAGGGCTCCTGCGTGAATGGAAAGGGTGGATGTGCCTTATGGAAGCCCTGCTTTACCAGCAGGCACACAAGTCCTACAGGGAAATGCCGCTGTAAAATTACAGCCTATACATTAACAGTTATTCTCGTCTTCCCCTCCCACCACATTAAGGATAACTTTGCCTTTACACCCCAACTTAAGAATAGTTACAGGTAGATAGTGATGATGTGCTGTCATAGCTCAGACACATTTTGCTTTCCCTACCTCCCCAAGTATGAGAGAGTAGAGGAGACAAAGCATATGTTTTATCTTTTTTTATATCTTCTCTACCCCCTTAGCCAAATCACTATAAAAGTATGATTGGAAAACAACGTTGATATTCCTATTTGGTTACAGATCATAAGCATGGCCACTTTCCATTTGTATCAATTATAAACAAATGTCTTTTTAAACGGTATTTTAAATGTAAACCATTTCTAGGAGTCTTAAGGACATTATTCAACCTATCTTCTATTTTATAAATTGGATGATGGTATTTATAGTCCTATCTTAATTTTTACTTTTAAATACAGGTAGAAGATCCCCGCCCTCGCAAGGGTTGAATGCATAGACATTAGACTATTTATCTTTTTGACTCTCCCTTCCTGAGAACATTTCTCAAATGGAGCCCCCTCTAACAACTGTTCACGGCCCCTACAGCCCCATGGCTAGCCCCACAGCATCCTAATAAATCTGGAGTCCAGAGGAAAGGAAGATGGGAGTGCATTTTTCATGTATATATGACTGTTTATATATAACACGTCTGCAGTGTTTATGGCTTGAAACAAACCAGCTGTAATTTGAAACCCTACTATATAATAAACATTATTAATAACCAACTCCTAGAAATAGCAAACTTCTGGAAAGAATAACAATTCAGGCAATTATCGACAATCTTTATGATATATAATGATGATTAAATCCCTAAAACCAACTTCCACACTTCAAATCATTTAATAGGATAAAGAAAAAAAAGGTCTAGTAGAAAAGAGTGCTCTCTAGGCCTATAACATTCAGTTTGATTATAAGCTGAGTACATTTCATTTACTCTTCACAGGGTTCTGTCATAGGACCGTAGGGGTCTGTAGGGCTGCTTTCCTTTCTCAAATTACAGGGATAATGCCAAGCCATAGGACCCTATTATAGGCTACACATTTTTGTTGCTAAATTGCTTAAGAAATGTTGGCATTTTTCTTACTCTTGTACCTCTTAATGCATCATCATGGACCTCTTCTCTCTTTTCTCAGGCTCACCCTTTTTCTTGGTAGAAGCTGTTGTCTGGCTTCTATAAAAATAGTGTATTTTAGTCAGCTTATTGCCTAATTTTGTCAAGGAGAAAACAAGAAACTTAATTAGAAATAAAATAATGAATTATAAAAGGCTATCATTAGAGCTTTCCTTCTTTAATACAAAAAACTTATTCTGATCATTTCATTTCTCTTGAATTTTCTATCGTTTTCACAAGAAGTACGTTTCTGTGCCTCCTCTTTTCATGTCACAGGAAATGTCTCCACACAGTGATTGTATTTTCCATCAGTTGGTCTGCCTCGATCAGGTTCAACCCAGGTGGGTGACTTTTTTTTTCCTTTCTTTCTTTCTTTTTGCAGAAGTTGTTCAAATCGAGTACTGACTTCTCTCACACAGAAACCACAGGTCTCAGTTTCTCCTAAGTTAAGGCAAAATTACCAGCAGTTTACTGAAAAATTTACTTTCCTAATCTTTCTGTTTCATTAACTTGACCACGTGAGTTATCATTCACACACTGAATTGGCCGAGGCCTGCAGAATTACCTATATCTGCTATGAAGTAACTTCTGCCAGGGGTCTACTGTGTACAGGGACAGCTACACAGATGAATGAAGCCCTTCTATCTGTAAAAGGAGCTCCTCTCTGCCACCAGCGGGAACCATTTTAAGGCACAAGTGGGTTTCATGGACTGGACCAGATTCATCCCAATAGTGACATCCATTGCTGGGCATGTGTGCCTGATCCTAGAATCTGTTCCAACCCAATGGGAATAATAGAATGGGGCACCTGCTCCAAAATACCTCCCTCAAGAGCCTTCAAAAATCTGTCTGGAGAAGGCATTTTTGGAAACTGAAAGACGGTATGTAAGTGTGGGAGAACTCTTCAGCACCAGAGATGTGGCAGCCTCCATTCAGGTCCTGGTTCTGCCGCTTCCTAACTGTGTGACTTAAGTTAGGCACGTTGCTTCACTTCTCTGGGCGTCAGCTTCTCCAAGGACGGGTCTGTACTCACACCTCATACTGAGCCCCTTGGCAACCGATACTTCAAGCCAGACTCCCTCGACCTCAGGCTTCTGGTTGTTTCAGCCAATCAGAAGGAGGAAAGGAGTCTTAAAGTATTTGTTCCCCCTACACTTCACTGTTCACTTCATCTGCTGTCCCCACCCCCACACCTCTGGGGCTCTGGCCACATCCCTCCATGACTGCAGAGGGCTTCTTAGAGGAGCTCTTCCTAGAACAGCTCCTCGTCAGGCTCTGGTGACACCATTTACTTTCGGCCTAGCAGTGGGAGCAGCTTCCTACTGTGGCGAGCTTCCCGGGAGCCTCAATACTCCTGACTGGTTCTGTCTGCAAAGAGCCCCCTCCTTAAATTCTCTTCAGAATTCCATCTGCGCCTCCTCTCTCTCTCGCTGGAGTCTTGACTAACACACCTCATAGGACTGCTGTAAGGATTACATAAATGCATACCTATATAAAGTACTTAGAACAGTACAGGGTGCAGATTAAACGCTGTATGATTAGCTGTTGTTTTCACTAAGGCTGCCCTGTTCCTTTCCTATCAGTCCTGGGAGACATACTTCTGAAGTTGCCAGAATAGATAAGGAGTCCTATCTCTAGAAGGCCTCAGGTGTGTGGAGCGCATCCACCAACCTCCCTCCATGAGGACATAAGCACAGGCCTGGATGAGGAAGCTAGAGTGAAACTGGCTCAGATAAAGACGGGAAAAATCAACAGGATGGGGGAAGGGAGGAGCCAGAGGAGCATCAGGGCTTCTTAACAAAAAAAAAAAACAGGCACAGGCCAAAGGGCTCAGTCATCGTGGCAAGATTTGGACTCTAGGAATTGAAAGTTAGAGGGGTCTTTGGTTGACAGGATACTTAGAGAGTATGGCATGGTGCAAAGGAGAATAAAATGCCCAAGACAAACTTCACCTGCCTCACCACTTGGCCGAGGGCCGGCCAGGCTGTTTCCCAAGTTTCTGTGGACCAGGTGGATTGCAGTGTTTAGGACTAACAGGAGCTTATCTACGAGAGTGCCAGCTGGCAGAGTTCACACTCACATATTTATACCAGGGAGATCTTGTTGAGGGAGGAGCCAGGACCGTTCTTCATTAACAGGGCTGAGGACATACATAGAGGACCAAGGGGCTGGATACAGCAGTGGTTAAAATACAGGCTCTTAGGACAGCCTGACAAGATCCAAACTCCGCTCTACTACTTTCTAACTGTGCAGCCCAGGGCGAGTCACTCAGGCTAGCCTAAGCCTCAGAATTTTAGTCCGTAGAAACGTTCATAAGAAATCCTCTCCTGGCAGTGGTTATGAGACCAAATACGGAAACTCGGGTGCAATGCTTCATACAGCACCTGACACATAGTATGCGCTCATAATGCTTGCTCTCATAACTGCCATCATTATCATCTCCATATGGTCTTAACAGCCAGCTGGTAAAAAAAATCACACAGGCACAAGTTAATGGAAGGGTAGCAAGGCTTGTGAGGATATTACAAAGGAAATGGAAGTTATACTGTAAGATGGTATTAAATCAGCCAACTTACTCTTTCTCCATTTGTCATAACAGCAGATGCACAAAATCCAGACCCAATCATTGCGATCATTAGCTAAACCTTAGAGTGCCTCTGCTCTTTAGCATAGTGATATAAAAGTCAGGTTCTAGAACCAGACGCATCTGACTTTAAATCCCAGCTCCGTCACGTAAGAGCTACTTGAGCTGCGGGCAACTTACTTTATCTCATTGAGCTTCAGTTTTCCCACCTGTAAAATGAAAGAAGTAATAGTTTCTACCTCATAGAATAGTTATGAGTATTGAGATGATGCATGCCAACCTCTCAGCAAACATTGGCTCTCATTTGTTTACTTCCAACAGAAGAAAATTGTGAGAGTTAAATGTTAAATAAAATAGAAGACATCCAAAGGACATTTGGGAGCTTTCACAATAAAAAAATTCTGCCATTGAGGCTGATGGCAATTTTGATGGTGATGAAAATGTTAAATTCTTGTTTGGAGTGATAGTTAAGTGGGAGTACAGAATTGTCAAAACTCATTGAACACTTAAGAGCTGTTCATTTCATTGTATGAAAAGTATACTTCAATTAAAAGATAAAGACTAGTTATGAATTCTGCTCTGGATCTAAGATTTTTATCCCATCCAACCCTCTATCTGAAGCCTGGAAAAGATCATTAATAACATTCATTTAGAGAAGAGGTAAGGGGGATGCTTTTATCCATATATGCACAATTAAAGACGTTGTCATTAAAGGTACTGTTTTTGCTCAAAACTTGTTCACTAAAAACCAGTAAGGGCAATGGAGAAACCTTAGTCATGAGTATCATTCAACAGATCCATGGGATTAGTAAATCTAGGGCTTTCCTTCACTGATCAAATTTATGGCTTATGTCTAAAATTAACTAGATAGGGCTGGCCGAGTGGCACAATGGTTAGGAGTTGGCTTGGGACGCCAGCTCTGAGCAGCAGGGCCCCGGTTCGGATCCCACATGAGGGCCGGTGACACTGCCCTCTACAGCTAAGATGCTGAACAACAGCTCGACCTGGAGCTGGGCTCCAGTGAGTCGCCGGCCACTGTGTAGGCGCAGCCCCTGCTGCAGTGGGTTGCCATAAGCTACCATGAGTGGCCAGGAGCCAGCGTGAGCGGCTGGCAGCCAGTGAGCTGCCAAAAGCTGCCGTGAGCAGCCGTCCAGTGGCCGGCGACTGATCTGCCTCACCCAGGAAGAGCACAATGATAATACCAACATGGGCCAGTGAAGCAACGTCCTCCACAGCTAGACTGAAGAACAAAAGGACAGCAACTTGTCTGTTCCCCTCACATGATTCCCCAATAAAATCTTTAAAAAAAAACAAATAATAAATAAAATAAAATAAACTAGATAAATGGCTAGGGTAGTCACAGCCACCCAACAACTTATTTGTACATTTTGCAAAAATGTACAGGTTTAGTACATTTAAAGTTTAGTAAAAGTCGCTAGAGTCATGCTATATAGGAGTAAGTCATGCATACCTGATGAAAAAAACAGGTGAATACATGAATGAATGGATGAATGAATAAACAAACAAGCATATATTGAATGACTATCATACATCACCTTGATTTTTTAATATAATTTAATTCTCCCAAAAAACTTGTGAAATACACACTCCACAAATGAGAAAATCTATGCTTAGAAGGTAAAGTGATTAGCTTAAGGTTCTACATACAGCCAGATCATACAGAGATGGACTCCATATAATCTGATTGTATTCTAAATAATTTCCATTTGTTACAAATAATATTTTTTCTTAAGAGGGCCTATGTAGTTCATTAGAGCTTGTATGCATCATTTAGCGTGAATTAAAAGATTTAGTCTTTGTTTCAATTGCCATTCTAGCTACCTCTGTTAGGGAATTAATCAATAGAAAGTTATGAGGTAGGATACACTTTGGAAGTATTAGTCAATGTTTTTCTCTAATATTTTCTTACTTCTTCATTCTTACTATCTTTCAGACAGCAGATAGGTTATTCTAAGTTCTATAACCGCCGGACAAAATCAGTTAAAAAGAAAGCAGAGAAAAAAAATTGAGCTTCTTTGGGCATTTGAATCTCTAAAATCCGGGCTCCCAGGGCAATGGGAAATACGCAGGACATAAGTAAGATTAGAGTCTACTTGGTAACTTAGAGGAAGAGCTCCCATCCAACATTACACAAAGATTTCGCAGGCGTGGGGGAAAAAGACTGTCAGAAAGACGCAGAACATGGATGTTAATGGGTCCGCCCCCTCTCCCTCTCCCTCACCCATTCACGTGTCAGATGGGGAGCATGGATTACCAAAGCTGCAGATAGGCCTGTGGATTCCCAGATCAAGAATGCCCTGGAAGAGTAATGACTGAGGTGTATCCGACACAGAGATATAGAGGGCTTGGTCCCCGTAGGTGCTGGCGTGGCGGGCAATATTTTATGTTCCCAGTGTCAGTCATCACAGTGGATGCCAGCATGGACAAGTGATGACCAGGGACCACCCAAACCCTACACTCCCATGCTCCACCTATGTCACTTGGAACATCCTCCAGAAATTAGATGCAACTCTGGGAAAGGTGGGGGGAAATCCCCAAACTGACAGCTATTAGTGTCTCTGCGTTGGAGAAATGGGGACTCAAAACAGAAATTAGGTTATAGAAAAAGAAACATAAATTCTTTGCACAGTTCAGCTTGCTGACTGGCATTCATTTTGACACAGTTGTATTTATAGGTAGTCACACTTCAGATAGAATGAGAAGGGAATAGCATTTGAAGCTTACAAGTAGAAATCCAGAGGTAAAAAGGAATTCATTACAGACAAAATGTCCCTTTCAAACTGGCCCCTGTATTTAATGCTATCATATTCGCTGAGGTCATCCTCTTTGTTTGTACAGCCCCATGTTTATCTTTGCTTGAAAATTCCTGGACCTTATTCCTCAGGAGTTATGTGACCTTCTAGTTGAGTCTCTGATCATATGAAACTTTTGTTCTGGGACTTGTTTATTTTGAAGCAAAAGTTTTTTAAGGTGAGTCGTCTATTGGTTGCATCATTTGCAAAAATCCTCCTGTCCAACATGAACTAGAAGATTCCTTTCACAGCTCTTCTCCGTGTGTTTCACACTTCACAGCAGTTCCTTGTCCTTACTTACGTCATCTCCAGTTTCCCAGATGTCACCTGTCAGGCAATGACCTCAGGATGATCATCCAGATAAGGCAAAGACAAACTAGGGGAGGGGAGGCCACCACCAAGCTGATTTCTTTTTAAAAATTTTGTCATTTGAACCTTTGGAGACTCAGCGGCCCAACTGGAGAGCTGAGTGCATGTGAAGGGAAGAGGTGGGGGAAGTAAGAAACTAGTTACAAGGCTATTTCAGTGGCCCAGGAAACAGATAATGGTATTTTGTTTGTTTGGTTTTTTTAAGATTTTTATTGGGGAATTGGGGGATGGGAACAGTGCTGGGGAATCGGGTAAGGGGAACAGACAAGTTGCTGTCCTTTTGTTATTCAGTCTAATTGTCGAGGATGTTGCTTCACTGGCCCAAGTTGGCACCATCATTGCGCTCTTCCAGGGCGAGGCAGATCAGTCACCGGCTTCTGGATGGCTGGTCATGCTGGCTGCAGGCTACACACCATAGCCCAGCTCCACGTCGAGCTGTTGTTCAGCATCTTAGCTATAGAGGGCAGTGTCACTGGCCCTCATATGTGGGATCCAAACCAGGGCCCTCTGGCGTCCCAAGCCAGTTCTTAACCACTGCGCCACTCGGCTGGCCCCAGATAATATTTTGGACGAAGCTAATAATGTTGAGAGACATGCTTGATTTAGGAATATACTATATTCTTCTTATTATTTTTTGTTTAAGAAATTGTATAAAAAGTACGTTTTAAATCAGCTAAGCAGTTAGGATGAATATAGATACTTCAAGTTTCTTAAAATAGATTTTAAAAATGATAACATAAATCCATGAACTCTGAAATGCTAGCAGGAAACCTCAACATAAGCCTTCTATTTTGAAAGAACCAACAGGATTTCGATGCAAGGTATGAGGTAAAGAAAAGGATAAGGTTTGATTCCTGTTTGGGCCACAGTTATCTGGAATTTTACCTAAATGGATGAAATGTGCCTGAGGGTGAGTTTAAAAAAACTTAACTTGGCTAACTAGAAACCAAACGCAGGGGTAGGGGTAGGGGTGGGGGTCGGGGGTGAGGAAACAAATGAATTTTTTGAAAGTGAAAATTGAACCTGTCTCAGTCCAATCAAGCTGTTTAACCTACCAATAAAGATCTACATAAAGCATGAAGTTGCATCTGATATGCAAAACGGAAGTCCCCAAATTAATGCTGAAAGCCAGGAGCGTTTTCTTCTCCACATAATTCGAAATGCAATCACCTGACTACAGTCAGCTAGATCCCCCTGCTGGTGATTAGAAAAATTACCTCTGAGTGAATGTGCTAAGACTTAGCAGCTAAGTAGTATGTACTAATTTGACCCTAAGCAAAACGGATGAGATAGGCCAAGTTATCTTCTATCATGTTCTAGCCCTCCTTTCTCTTGATGCCTAACTCACTTCCACCAAGACTGACTGGCTCTAAGGGTTCCCACACAGCACCCCGCCTACAGTCTATATCCCAAGAAATAGCATTGTATTTCTCTGGGACTCACGAAAACATTCTTTTACATCCCACTTGCTATGACAACTCCTCTCTGTGACCTGCAAAGGGTCAGCTACTTAAAACTTAGCTCTAAATAATGTAATGGTTTTAACTAAATACATATTTTTTCTCAGTAAAGGAGAATAAGTGAAAATTTCAGAGAGAGCTAGTGATGAAAAAGGCATACTGAACAGAAGGATTTTGTTGACAATAGGAAAAAAAATCAAGATTTCTCATGTCAGGCTGTCCCGCTGAGCACTGTGGCCACAGTATTCCCGACCTGAAAGTAGGCTTTCCCACTCCCACACCTTCGTTCACCTGCTCCCCCTCAGGGAGAAAGGTGGCTGCCTGATATCCTGATCTAGAGAAAACAATATATGGTGACAGGGCCAGATGGCCAGGACCCAAAGGAAAATATGGCAGCCTTCAAGGGCTTCTTCAGGCAAGGAGCAGAAGGGAGTTTGCAGGTCTGGAGTTAAGCTTTCCCTATGAACAATAGAGGAAGGGTCAAAGGTTACTTCCTGCCACAGTCACCATGGAGACGGTCGCTAAAATACTTAAGGATCAAACTCCACTGTTGTGCCCCAGAGCTCAAGCCCGAGAGAACACAGTGAAGCCCAAGTGCCTACAAGCAGCAACGTGAGAGTGCAGTGGGGGCAGTGGTGCAGTCAGCCAGCACTCAGGCTGGCTGCTGAGGAATACACAACATGGTCCTGATGCTCCAGTGGGAGCGTTAAGCTTTATTTCACTATGATTCCTGGGGAAATCCCGACACATCTTAGCGCTATAGCCATTCCTGTTTATTTAAGAGCCCGTGTGTTGATGGGCTTTTTAGTCTGTAATCTCTGATTCACTTACTTGGCTGCCTGATACGCTCAGAGCTCACAACCAAGATATAAAATATTCTTTTTTTTTAATCAAAGCTTTATTTTTAAGAGCAGTTTTAGGTTCACATCATACTTGAGTAGGCCTTACAGAGCTTTCCCATGTACTCCTGCCCTACACACAGCCTCCATCATTATCCACATCCCCCACAAGAGTGGGACATTTGTAAGAACTGATGAACCTGTATTGACATGTCGTTATCACCCAAAGTCCAGGGTTTACATTAAGACTCACTCTTGGTGTTGTATCTTCCATGTGTTTGGACAAATGTCATAACAAATGTCCATCATTGTGATTTCATACAGAGTGTTTTTGCTGCCCTAAAAAACATTCTTTACATAAGGATTTAATTTTAACAATAAAACTGTTTTTGTAAACATGGAAAAAATACTAGCTTGGTTTCTCAGTTACAAACTAAAAATCTTTACTTTTTGTCACTACTCTGCAAGCAGCCTTTCTTGATATATTTGAAACTTCTCTAAAAGGTCAAAAAGTGTAAATAATTATAATATCTTCATCATCATTCCTTGCTCTCTTTCCTAGCCTACCTTTCCCCACCCTCCATATCTGTTTTATGCTAGGGAGATCATTTCTAGCATACCATTTTATATGTTTTGTTGTTACATGTATTACAATTTTGACTAAAAGCTCAATGTGGAACCAGTACAATGGACATAGAGGTGGTTTAGTAGCAGCTTCTATTGCTCCTAATGAGCATATTGCAGATGTCCATACGCGGCATCGAATGAACTTGAGTTCATGTGAAATCCAAATATCGAGCTTGCTTACGTATCCCAGCTTATTCAGGTGGTCGTGAACGCTTGAATGATGGATGTTCAATGTTTCTGCAATCTCTTGTGTCGTGTAACGTGGGTTTGACTTGATCGATGCCTTTATTTTGTCATCATCAACCTTGGTGGGCCTCCCTGACCGAGCAACGTCGTTGAGATCAAAATCACCAGCACGGAATTTCGTGAACCATCATTGGCACTGACGTTCTTGTAGGGCATTGTCACCGTAAACTTTATGCAACTTTTCACAAGCTTGACGCACATTCTTCCCTTTATGGAGGTAAAACAGTAAAATATGGCAAAAATGCACAGTTTGGTCTTCCATCTTCAACTTGTAAAATCTCAAAAACTCAACCAAATCGCTCAATTTTTTTTAAATGAAGCTAGAACTGTCAGCTGTCAAATGACATAGCAATCACATAGATGCGAAAGACTCTAGTACTTCCAAAAATGAACTAGTGCCATCTGTTGCAAACATGCGTCATGACTTTTCCGAAGACCCAATAGAATTGCCTCTCTTCTCGTCTGTCCTCCACCAGGGGACTGTGAGCTGTAGGGATGGGGTTGTTTTGCTCACCATTGTATCCCTAGCACTTAGTATAATGCCAGAGCACAGCAGGCACTCAATACATAGTTTTTAATTTATTGAATAAATAGCTGTTTGTGAGATCTCTGACTCAGGCATTCTGAACTGCTTAACCATCTCTTTCTGACCAGCATTCTAGACTGCCTATGTGAACAGAGCTTGGGAGATAGTGGGTAGGTCTCATCACTGGCTATGAGTTGCTCTCCCTATAATGTGGAGCCACATTCAGCTACCGTTTTCCCAGAGGCAATGGAAGTTTCTATTAGCAGCCTGTAGTGAATCAAAGAAATGAATGCATTTTTAAGCTGGGGGGAATCTTGAGTCTATGTGGGCTACAGGGAGCCGCAGCTGAGTGTGGCATTTCCCTGTTTGTGGGTTTGGTTGAAGAACTCTTATTTCAGCAGATTTCACTGGATCCCACAGAGGGAGAAACAGGGAGATAATTTGCCCATTTCTACGAACACAGCATTTACCATCTCACTGTAAGCACTGAGTAGTTTGTTCACATGAATTTAAAGATCGAACTATGTTCCAGAAATGTTCCTACAAGCAATATCTGTTTCTGACCACAAGGCAATTGAGCAAGTCAAACGAAACAAGGGGAAGTAAGAAGGAATGTTTTCCCTGGGTGACAGCCCCGCACACCTGGCTATCTCCATCAGTGGGAGTTTACACTTCCCTATCAAGCATCAAGTACAAACCACTCCCAGAATGGTCCCACTGAAATCAGTATAACTTGTTTATTAATATTAAGTGACTAAGAGGGATTTCATCGAACTGTCTTTTAAAACTCAGATTTCACACTTCAATGATACAGATCTGAAGTACAGTAAATCTTGAAAGCCATCAAGTATCAGGTTCTATGTGCCGTGGACGTCATAAAGGAAAGAGAACTACAGTCCCACTTACCTTGCAATAAATTCTCATTTGCTCTTTCTGCTCGGTGTATTCCAAATTATGTGGCTTTTTATAAGTTACTGAACTCTTTGTGTCAAAAAACAAATTGCATTCAACTTGGAATTTTATAAGACTACTGTTTCCAGCAGTATGGCAGGTAAGATGCCCTTAGTGACACTCCCAATAGAAACAAATAAATGTTGGATAAAAATAGCAGAGATGTAAGACATATTCAGATCTTCAAACCAAGTAGAAGTACTCTCTGACAGAAATTTACAGCCTGAACTCACAGGGACTTACAGCCTGAATTCATACTGTCACTGTGATCTAAAAAAACTTAAGCTGAACATTTTATTCCAAGTGGTGATACTGTCCCCTAGATGTTTGGTAGAAGAAAATAAAATCCAGTTCTCAAAAATTTCCAGAAAGATCCAAGAAAAGGAGTAAATCACAGTTGAATATCACACAACACAAAAAGAAATAGGCACCATGAATAAGAGATACAGAAACAACAGGGGGGAAGTTCCCAAAGTACTTCTGATGTTGGAATTATTAGACACAGAATACAAATATATAATAATTATATTTAATATGTTTAAAGAAATAAACGAAAACCCAAAATATGAGTAAAGAACAAGAGACTTTAAGGATGAACAGTTTTTTTAAAAAAAACCAAATAGGATTTCTAGAAGTCAAAAATTAAATTAATATAAATGAACAAACTAATCAGAAACAGCCTCAGAGATATAGAGAGGAAACTGAGGGTTTCAAGATGGGAGGGGGTTGGGAATGAGGGAGAAGATGAGGGGATTAGAGAGCACAATCAGGGTGGGCCAAGTGGCGCGTTGGTTAAGAGCTGGTGGCTTGGGACACCAGCTCTGAGCAGTAGGGCCCCGGTTCGGATCCCACATGAGGGCCAGTGACACTGCCCTCTACAGCTAAGATGGTGAACAACAGCTCGACCTGGAGCTGGGCTGCCGTGAATTGCTGTCGAGTACGTAGGCTGCAGCCCCTGCTGCAGTGGGTTGCAATGGGTTACCATGTGTAGCCAGCAGCCACCGTGAGTGGCTGTCCAGAAGCCAGCGACTGATCTGCCTCACCCGGGAAGAGCGCAATGATGGTGCCAACTTGGGCCAGTGAAGCAACGTCCTCTACAACTAGACTGAAGAACAAAAGGACAGCAACTTGAATGTTCCCCTTCCCACAATTCCCCAATAAAAAAAAAACCTTTAAAAACAAAACAAAACAAAACAGAGAGGGGCCAGCCGAGTGGCTCAGTTGGTTAAGAGCTCGCCCAAGAGTGCAAGCTCTGAGCAACAGGGATGCCGGTTTGATTCCCAGCTCAAGCTGAGCTGCTGTTGAGCTGCCAACAGGTGGCAGGATGGCTCAGCTAAAAAAAACAAACAAACAAACAAACAAAAAAAACTAGACTTGACTACCAAAAGAGCTCACTAGAGGAATTTTAAAGGAAGGACACAGTTGCAAAAAAAATGGTGCACAAAGACATCGGTGACACGTGGGCAAAATAAAGCAACACTGACTGTAATCACTGATTACATTGATTGTAATGTAATAAAAATCAGTGCTAATAATTGGCCTAAAATATAGTTATAGTAGTTTATAAATAGTGAGAGGGTGATCAGAATTAATACATTCTAAGGTCTTTGCATTTTTGGAATGGCAAAATTATTGAATAACTGTAAACTCTGACAAGTGTTCATATGAAAACAATCTGAATAACCACCAAAATAAAAGACACAGAGCACATTACTTCCAAGCTAGTACATGTGAAAAAAATCAAGTAAGAATGAAAAACTCAATTAATTTGAAAGACAACAATGTTAAGGAGGGGGTTCAGAAAAGGAAGCACAAAGAGAAAGGACATGATAAGATTTATTTCTACAATCCTAATATTTCAGTAACCACAATAAATGCAAGTGTATTAAATTTTCCATAAAAAAAAGCAAATGTCAGACTGGATTAAATATCAGTAAAACCAAACTGATAATCATTGAAATAAATCACTTAGGGTTTGTGTTTTCCCTCAATTTTCTAGTCTTAGAATTAGGCTAAAAAGAGTTGTTTCTGCCCCATAGTCACTGTATACAAGCTGTTACTAGGCAACCATTGCATGAAATGTATGTGCTGCTAGAGTTCTAAAGAAAGAAAAAGAAGCAAGCTCTAATCCTTATAAGCTCACAATTTCATTAATTTTCTAGCCATAAGATTTCTTTTTTTGATATGCTTTTTAGATCTTGCAGAAGAAATGTTCTTTTCTTTTGGAAAAGTACCCTAAAATCAAGATTTTGAAACTATGGGATCATCTTCTATTGTCTACTTCTATTATCCTATTCACCAAAAGGAACACAGTATCTAAAACTCTGGCAAAGCCTGCCTTAATTAATTAAATTCTAGTTGCTACCATTTGTTGCAGAGAATAGGGGGGGAAAACCATAAGTTCCTATATATTTAACGGACAATAGCTTTCTAACTGACTCAATCAAATATTCTCAAGCTATCTATTAGATCTGTTTTAGGGTCCCTTTAATGCTGTGTATTATAATATGGAATTTGACATGTTCAGTTTCTTCAACTCTCTGGAGTCACTGAAGTGCTTCCCTCTTGAGGGCTAAGTAACAAGGACAGTTGCCTCTGTTAACTGTCTTGATTGCCACAAGCGAGAATGACTCACATTAGAGTATTCCTGACACTGATAACTAGAAAAACATAAAATGCAAGAACCAGAAAAGACCATAGGGAGCTTCTAGTCTGACCCTCTCTAATTTAACAACTGCTTAATCTGAGACCCAAAGAAAGGAAATTATTTTCCCAAGGTTTCCCAGCTAGTTTGTTGCAAAAGGAACAAGAACTCAGGTCTCTTATCTCCCTTAAATTCAGAGAACTTCCTTTCCCATTTATTCAACCAGTTTCCATTTATCATTCTGTTGTTAAAGCCTAAATGCCTAATAAGAAGAGTACAAACTGTTGACTGGAAGGCACTTTCTATTTGCAGGACTCATCAGAATGATGGATTCTAACTTTCTTGGGTCATTAACTCCAAGATGCTACAGTGAAACAAATGGCAGTTTGTCCAGATCCATTTTCCCTTTCAGTAAGAAGCACACATTTCCTCCTGGCACCATCATTCTATTCAGAGGGAGTTCAAGAACTGAGCCTCCCCAGATGTGGGAAACCTGTAGGAGTGGCAGTCATTCTGATACAAAAGACTCATTTCCCAAAGGCAGCTTCAAACCTGTTGCTAGTGCTTTGTTGCGTTTTTTTCTCCAGTAGTCATTTTAGTGAGATGGTCTTTTTTTATACATGCACAAGATGAAACTCTTTATCTGCTTGTACTCTCCTCATGTGAAACAACGTTGGAGAAATTAAAGATAAGCAACTAAGAAGCCTAAAGAATGGGAAGTGGTTTTTCTGCAAGAGTCTAATTCGGTGGGGATGTTAACCTAAAGAAGAGACAGCTAAGTGGTGATTTAAGTGCAGAAAAAATATATTAAGAGATACTGTCAGGGGCCGGCCGGGTGGCTCAGTTGGTTATTTTGCTGGTTCAATTCCCACGTGGGCCACTTGTTGGGTCCAGATAATTAATAAAGAGGCTGGATATCAAATTAAAGTTTAAATTTCCGAAGATTTTATTAAGCTGAGCTCAGCGACTGCCCCTCCGACTAGGGAGAAAACAGTCCTGAGGTCTCAGTGGGTAGGGTTTTTATAAGGTGGGGGTTAAACGTAAAGTAAATTACAGAAGCTAAAAAGAATGTGTAGTTATTTTAGTTAAAACTGCATCCCGCTGTTGCAACAGTGTTGTTATGTCCAGGTGTCTTAACAGTATATCTTGACCGGATTGATAAAGTTAGTTTGCTTCAAGGCCTCCTGAAATGTTAACATGAAGGCAGGGAGAGGAAGGGGGAACTTCAAGGCCTGAGGAATGTTGTTCTTTAACCTTTTATTCCCCAGCAGAAGCAAAGCAGGTGTACAGAAGCAAAAAGAGCTGTTAGTTTTTGTGAAATGGTCCAATCTAGTTGTGATAAGACTACTTCTGTAAAACATTTTTAATATTTCTGTTGCAACCCATTTCTTGTAAAGCTAGGCATTTACTGTCTTACCGGAAAGTTCTGCTTAGAGTCTAGCTGGAGTAACTAAAGTATGATTTTTAAAAGTTAGTCTGTCCAGCTGAGTCTGTCCAGCCTAGGGTTCTGGGCCAAGATCCTTACACACTGAGCTACACCTGAGCTGAGCTGCCGCTGAAGGGTGGCCGGATGGCTCAGTTGGTGAGAGCATGTGCTCTTAACAAGGTTGCTGGTTTGACTCCTGCATGGGATGGTGGGCTGCACCCCCACAACTAGATTGAAAACGGCGACTAGACTTGGAGCTGAGCTGCGCCCTCCACAACTAAGATGGAAGGACAACAACTTGACTTAGAGCTGATGGGTCCCAGAAAAACATAATGTTCTCCTTCTCCAATTCCCCAAAACTGTTCCCTTTCCCAATAAAATCTTGAGAGAGAGAGAGAGAGAGAGAGAGAAAGAGAGAGAGAGAGAGAGAGAGAGAGAGAGAGAGAGAGAGAGAGACTATCAGAAGGGATTGACTCATTCATTTCATTCATTGAAAAGCAAAATGCTGCTTTCCGGTCAAGACGGTAGCACAATAGGTAAATGCTGTGCTTACCTCCTCTTTGGACCACATCGATTACCAAAAAAAAAAGAAGACCAAAAATATGAATAATAAAATGGCAATAACTACATACTATCAACAATTACTTTCAATGTAAATGGATTAAATGCTCCAATCAAAAGATAGGATGGCTTTTATAGAAAAGAAAATAAGACCCTTACTTACATATGCTGCCTACAAGAGACTCACTTCAGATCAAAAGACACACACAGACTGAAAGTAAAGGGATGAGGAAAAGCTATTTCATGAAAATGGAAACAAAGCAAAAAAAAAAAAAAACCAGCTGTGGTAGCAATACTTATACCAGTCAAAATAGACTTTAAAACAAAGGCTATAACAAGTGACAATAAAGGACCCACTACTCCCACTTTAGGATAATTATCTGAAGAAACCCAAAATGCTACTTTAAACGTGCATCCATATGTTCACTGCAGCATTGTTTATAAAAGGCCAAGATGTGGAGGCAGCCTGGGTGTCCGAGGATGGATGAATGGATAGAGTAGCTGGTACATACATACAATGGAATATTGCTCAGCCATAGAAGGGAATGGGTTCTTGCCATCTGCAGTGACATAG
Organism: Hipposideros armiger; assembly: GCF_001890085.2. Classification (NCBI taxonomy): domain Eukaryota; kingdom Metazoa; phylum Chordata; class Mammalia; order Chiroptera; family Hipposideridae; genus Hipposideros; species Hipposideros armiger. The sequence goes on along the minus strand of NW_017731863.1, from coordinate 1,194,552 downwards.
ATGGATCTGGAGGGTATTGTGCTGAGTGAAGTATGTCAGACAGCAGAAGACAGATGCAATGTGATTTTGCTTATATGTGGAATCTAAAGAACAAAATAAACAAACAAAACAGAATCAAACTCATGGATACAGAGAACATTTTGTTGGTTGCCAAACAGGAGGAGGTTTGGGAATGGGTGAAAAAGGGGAAGGCATAAAAAAGTACAAATTGGTAGTTACAAAATAGTCATGGGGATGTAAAGCATGGGGAATATAGTCAATAATATGGTAATAATTATGTATAGTGCCAGGTGAGTACTAGACTAGTCAGGGAGATTACTTCTTAAATTATGTAAATGTCTAACCACTATGCTGTACACCTGAAATTAATACAAAATAATACTGAATGTCAACTGTAATTGGAAAATTAAAAAACGGGGGGGGAGATGAAGAATAAGAGGTTCAAATTTCCATGTATAAAACAAATAAGTCATGGGGATGTAATGTACATCATATAGTCAATAATATTGGAATAGTGTGGTACAGTGTCAGATGGTTGCTGAATTATGGTGATTACTTCTTTAGGTACATAAATGTTGAATAACTATTCTGTACACCTAAAACTAACACAATATTGTATGTTAGCTGTATTTTAATAAAAATCTTTTAAAAAATAAAATAAAAAGCAAAATGCTAATCCTTAAAGTAGCTTCAAATTTTGGGCTCTGTAATGTTACATTGCCACTAAACATAACAATAAACTATATATTAGATGAATTCTATGATAATTATGTGATTAGCTCTGTAAGAAACTGTCAACGTGTTCTTCAAAGTAGATGTCCCATTTTGCAACTCTATTAGCAATGTATGTGAGTTCCAGCTTTTTTGCAGTGTTGTCAGCACCTGGTATTGTCAACTTTTAAAAATAAATTAACCATGATGATAATTATGTGCTTTTTATATCCTATCTAAGCATTAATTGCCTAATCCAAAGTCATAAAGGTTTTCCCCCCGTTTTCTTCTAAAAGTTTTATAGCTTTAACTCTGAAATTTGGTATAACCATGATTTTTCTATCTAAAATTAAGTGGGAGGCACAAGACCAAGAGATGGGCTTAGGAATCCTTTGGCAAAAAAAGAAAAATTTAAAAAAAGGAAAGCACTAGGCAGCAGTTAAGATGAGTCTTGTGTTTATTGCAATTTATAAATGAAACCAATGATCATTTCACTATTTTTTTTTTTTTAGCTGAGCCATCCCGCCACCTGTTGGCAGCTCACGGCTGCTCAGCTCGGGCCGGGACTCGAACCGCTGTTACTCAGAGCTCAAACTCTTGAGCGAGCTCTTAACCAACTGAGCCACTCAGCCGGCCCTTTCATTTCACTATTTCTTAACATTCTATGTATAACATACACAGCCAGGGACTGTGGGCAGAGAAGACTGTGAAGACATGGTAGACCCACTGACTTCTTTCTAATGCATTCCCATTTGTTTAAAGAGATGACGCATGAGAATTTAAATAACAGAAAATGTTTTAAAAGCATCACAGATTTAATTAGGAAATACAAAGTATAGACCAGTGATTCTCAACAGGGAAGGAGCCATACCCTTCCATGGAGACATATGGGAACCACTGGGGAGACTTGCAAATTCGACATGCCCCCACGCCTACGTGCTGAGATGCTGGTAAAAACGCACCCTTCACCCTTGAAAATAGGTGCATAATGAGCCACTGTCACAAAAGGGCATATGTTATCTCTCAGAGAAGTTGCTATGGGAAAAAGCTGTGAATCACTGCTGTAAGAAGAGATCTGGGACTCGTCCTCTGAGGGTTCACAGATGGGTTTAAAGTGGGTCTTGGAGAAAACATAGGGTGTAGATAGACAGAAAGGATGAAGGTTAATTTCGGGTATGATAATTGGTAGAGAGACAGGAAAATAACGAGATGTTCTCTCTCCTGTGGAGCACAAGTTACTGCAGGGAGATAAGTCTGGAAGGACAGATTAGGGGTAAACTGTGGAATATAAACTCCATAAAAGCAAAGGTTTTGCCTGTCTTGTCCACTTCTGTATGCCCAGCGCCTAGAACAGTGCCTTGCACATCCCAAGCCCTTATGTATGTTGAATTGATGAAGGCTTGATGGTCAAATTAAAAATTTAGGACATTATCTTGCAGCATCTAAACATTGGAGAATAACTGAAAACAGCAAAGGAGACATGAGGCCAGAGTCCCAGCAAGAGATCAGGATGAAGCAGAAGATAAGGGAAGCCAGGGTACAGAAAGAAGGCGAAAGTCAAGGACCAACCTCCTGAAAACCTTCAGAGGGTGAGGCTAAAGAAAACCTAGCAGGATATAAAGAAGCAATGTTAGATAATAAATACAACAAACGTTCACTTTACAATTTATAAACTCTTATGCATGATGAAAGGTAAGCTAAGGATTGCCTCTCCCATTCTACACAGACTGCAGAGGTGTAAGAATAATAAAAACATCATCATAGTGGTAAAAGAAGAGACAAAGCCAATCACAAAAACTGAAAGTAATGTTAAAAATAAAGGGTGGGGGATGTAAAATACAGTATGGGGAATATAGTCAATAATGTAAAAACTATGTATAGTGTCTAATGGGTACTATACTTATCGGGAGAATCACTTCATAAATTACATAAATACCTAACCAGCGCGCTGTACACCTGAAACTAACGTAATACTAAATATGTCAACGTAATTAAAAAATATATAGACAGGGGATGTGAAGAATAGCATAGGGAATAGAGTCAGTGGTATTGTAATAGCTATGTACAGCGTCAGATGGGTAGTAGACTTGCTGGGGTTATCACTGTGAACTGTGTCAATGTCTAATCATTATGCTGTTTTGTACACCTGAAACTAATAATAAAAAAAAGCTCCATGTACTGATTAAGACGGAGGGAGAAATAGGGCGAGCGGACTGAGCAGACAGAAGAGCCTGCCAGGTCCCACTGCAGGCCTCTCTCCTGCCATTTTCCCAGGCTGAGGGGCGGGAGAGAGGCTTGACCTCACGGGGACATTGGGGTGCTGATTATTACCCTGCGTCAAGCCTGATTCTACCTGAGTCTACTTTCTGTTTGCTTTGTTTGTTTGTTGTTCTAAAGTGAAGGAAGGCATTGTTATCTGGGAACAATCTGAAAGTCAAAGCACTGGCCTTGAATTATGTTCAAGGGAATAGAGCAGAACAAGCCCTCCACAACTAGATTGAAATGACTACTTGACTTGGAGCTGATGGGTCCTGGAAAAACACACTGTTCCCCAATTAAAAAAAAAAATGCTATGAGGACCACTCCATTATCACAGAATAGGTACAGGAGCTGGAAAGGAATAAATCAATAACTAACACAAAGGGTTGGTTATTCAACATTTTCAAGAGTGCCTGTATATACATGACTGGGCTTCTCCATAACAAGTCACAGAAGCCAGATGAAGGTGGGCTGGCAGTGCTGGGGGAGGACTGAGGTGGAGTGGGGAGGGGAAGCAACAGTATGATAGGTAGCTGCAGGTTAACACAGCAAACCTAGAGGAAAGGGAGAGATGTTATGTCCCAGCACTTCCATATCAAAATCCCAGAAAACAGAAAGACTCTGGTAAGCCAAGCCTGTGTCTCCTACCCAAACCTGGTGTTTCCCCGTAATAAGAGGTCCTGAGTATTATGAATGCCCAGGCCTGAGTAATTTGCTCCCCCTTTGACCAGAGAGATGGGTGACTGTGACTGGCAGCTACAGCAGATCTTCATGAGCTAAGAGAGGGAAATTTTCCCAAAAGGAGGTTGTTACAACCAAAAGAGGAGCAGGGATGCCGAGAAGGTAGAAACCTCTGATGCCTGTTACAGGGTCATCGATGAAAATGAGAATAAGGCTCTCTGTGTTGTTATTGCTTTGTGTGTGTGAGTGTGGGGTGTTTTTTTTATTGTAATATATTAATTCACCCTTTTAAGACTCCCATTTTAATCTCCAGGTAGAGCTGGATGGAGATCACTAAAAGGAAGCAATGCAGGGCAGACACTGACAAAATGCACAATGGTTTCCCTCTCTGACTCAATTGTCACTACAGAGCAGTGATATTTTGAGATAACAGGAATTTTTAATTTTCCATTAAGTTGATGTGAATAATATATAATTTTATTTTATTTTATTATTATTTTTTTAGCTGAGCCATCCTGTCACCTGTTGGCAGCTCAGCTCAGGCCGGGAATTGAACCAGCGACCCTGTTGCTCAGAGCTTGCACTCTTGAGTGAGCTCTTAACCAACTGAGCTACTTGGCCGTCCCCTAGTATATGAAAAACAAAAGGATTCTAATCCTGACATACTGCTCTGACGACAGATAAAATCTATTTCCCCTTTCCCAAGAAGTACTAATGGGTTGAGCTCAAATGTTGTTGCTTTTGTTTTTAAGCAGTTTAAGGTTCAGTAAAGTGATACCCAGTTCCCTGAGTGGAGCTGACTACGCTGAGGCAATGGATACCAGTGAGAAATGCAGTGGAGCAGACATTGCTGGCACCCTTTTGGGCCTGAATTGAATCAAAAGAGTTTCGGCAACATCTGTCTCTATGAATACGCTGGCTGTGACTAATCACTATTCATGTGAAGAGATCCGAGTTCTTCATGGCATGCCAGACCCAGTTGCTGATATTGGAAAATTATTCTATTATCCAATTTCACCATGTGCCTTCCAAGGGAAAAATAAGTCAGTTTCAGGTAAGCATCTAAGTATCTCTAACCCATCTGCTCAGCATTGTGTTCTTATAGATGTTAAAAATAAATAGGGCTCAACTTTTCCGAGTTTGAGCACTAATCAAGAAAATAAAAATATTTTTCAAGGTTCCTAAATAACCATCTACCATGAGGAACGCAGCCTGAGAAGGAAAACAATTCAGCATTTGAATTGAATTGAACATAGCCTGGATTGTCAATCATATTAAGCAGCTGCTAGATTTTGGCAAATTTTTTTTTTAGAGGAATACTCAGCCAAGTATTTTAATGAGTTCAATCATTACTTTGTGATTTCTACTCAAAGTTTGTGTTTTCCATAAAGACTTCAAAAGCCTGAGATGAAAGAATGTCTGATTTTAGTTTTTTTAAAAAAAACTGGTTTATGATTAAACTTAACATTTCTACTTCAACAGAGATCTTTAACTCGTGGTATCAGTGCCCTGCCACTGAGACAGAGTAAACGAACTTAGAATCTCTTCCTCAAGGCAAGTTCAGACTATATTTCATGTGTGGCGGAACAGGTTACACAGGTCCAGAATGTCAAACTGCCAAGACGGCTGGAATATATTTCTCCAGTCAAGACCGGGCAATGACTGCCCTCACAAGCTGAGGGAAAAGGTCACAAAATCTTGGTGCCCCCATCTAGGGATCTCTGTTGGCAGCAAACACAAACAGCTCCGTCTTCTTCACCCTTTGTGCGCTGGCTAGGAATGAAGGGAGGGGAGGTAAGCTTGATTCCTTGTCCAAGTGCCTTAAGTGTCCTCCCTAAAAAGTACCAGGGCAGCTGCGTGTGGAGCAAGGGCAGGATTTGAAGCAGGAAAACCTTGTATTAGAGGAAAAGTGAGGAACAGACCATCAAAAAGGGGACAAATCGAGACATTTCACAACGCTGCTAATCAACAGGACCTTAAAACAAAGCTTATTATGGAAATTCCTTGAGTTGGAAAACAACCTCCCAAAATTAATGAAATCTTGAGAACTAAGTTTTTATTTCTCATACCATTTTATTCTATCATGTGCTAACTGAAAACAGACCATTTTCTTTTTCTCTTTCAAAAGGCAGCATCCTTACACATGTGTGCCTTATAAGCGCAGAACACATCTGGATGTTATGGTAACAATAAGGGAGAGAAATCAGGTTGGGCAACGAGGGTGAGGGAGTGAAAGGGCACCTTGTGAATTTTATATTGTATTCATGTATTCTATATTTTAAAAATTAATTAAAAGGCAGTTCGACATAGTTTAACAATTCACATTTTGAGTATTTTTTGTTTTCCTCAAATCATTTCCCAATATGGAAATAACCATGTTGTTTACTCTCTCTCTTAATATAATAGTCAGAAGTTTTTCTCTAGAAAGTTGCTTTTAACGCCTAATAAAAATTTTAATGCAAAGTATACTTCAGGCCAATAACTAACTCCTACATGGTAATTCACAATTTAGAAAGAGAAAGTGTTTTCACATATATCATTGCATCTTTTTTTCATTTTTTCATTCATTTATTCACTCATTCATTCAATAAGACTTTGGTATGTGCCTACAGTTTGCCAGATCCCTGAGCTAGAAGTAAAAGATAATATGAATAAATTGCTGCCAAGGAACTCAGTCTAATAATCCAGGAGGCTATGCACAAATGCAAAAAAAAAAATTATAGTGTAATGAATGCAATAACAGAACCATATATAACATAGAGAGGCTAAATTAGTAGCTTAACTCAATTTGGGGGAGAATATAGGCAAAAACTTTTTGGATGAGGTCAAGTCAATGACGGATTTTTAAAGCTGAAGAAGTTAGCCAGCCAGAAAAGGAGGAAAGGCTTTATAGGCTCAAAGAAAGACCTGTTTAACTGCTGCAAAAACTTAAACAGCAAAGTACCTTCGGGAGGCCACACAAAATTTAGTATTGCTGAAATGAACACAGTGCAAGTTGGGGAACAGAAGGAAGTGAGGCTGGAGAGGTTAGCCAAACCTGGATCTTGAAAAGTCTTGGAGACTCCATGGCAGTTTTGAAAGTCTTAGAGATGAAGGGAAAAAAATGGAAGCTTTAAGAATGCATTAAAAACAGAAGCTATTTCACCCTAAAAATAAATCCTACTATCTTTTTCTTGAGAGACCTAGAATTTTTTTATACTCTATACTTAATTTTTTTGGTTTAGCATGTCTGCTCATTTCAGTAGTAACCTAGGGCTAACCCACCTTCAGAGTCTTTGTGGATCTGTGGAAGTTACTACTTGAGTTTCCATTCAGCCAAGCCACACTCTTCTAGACACTGGCCATGTGACTCCAACTCTGAACTAAAGCCCCACCAGGAGCTGTTACTTAAAAGAGTACATTTAGTAATTGCAGAACCAGTACTTCTATTTAAGAGGAAATCCACTGTTGGTCTAGATGCAAAAGATGTGAGATGAAGTGTAACAAAGCAGAGCAAAAGGAAGGATGAAAGGAAAGGAAGGATGAAAGGAAAGAAAAGACACAAGGTAGGATGAAGGGAAGGACACAAGAAAGACAATAGGAAAGGGAAGAATAAGAAAGATGACAGGGAAGGAAAGAGAAAGGAGCAGGAAAGGTGCAGTAGAGTGAAAGACTTATTTGTGTGCCAGGTAACTCACAAACTGCCTTATATCAATTATTATTCAAAATATCTCTGCAAGGTAAATGTTATTCCTACTTTCTAGCTTAAGAACCTGAGGCTCAGGGTCAGTTAAATATGAGGTGTGACCAAACGATACAGTGAATGTTTAAATAAAAGAAATTATTACAGTAAAAGACATATTGCTATTAATCCCCTTCAAAATACTACCCCTCATTTTGAACACACTTATCCCATCGTTCTTGCCACTTTCTGAAGCATTTCTGGAAGTCCTCTTTCGTGAGTGTCTTTAGTTGCGCTGTTGTGGCTGCCTCGATGTCCCGAATTGATTCAAAACGTTTTCCTTTCATGGTCATTTTGACTTTGGGGAAGAGCCAGAAGTCGCACAGTGCCCGATCCAGTGAATAAGGTGAATGAGGACACACCGTAATGTTTTTATTTGACAGAAATTCCATACCAGAAATGATGTGTGACACAGAACACTGTCATGATGGAGGATGAAGTAAAGATACTCATGAAAGAGGACTTCCAGAACTGCTTCAGAAAGTGGCAAGAACAATGGGATAAGTGTATTCAAAGCAAGGGGGAGTATTTTGAGGGGGATTAATGGTAATGTGTCTTCTACTGTAATAAATTTTTTATTTAAACATTCATCGTATATTTTGATCACACCTTGTATCTCAAAACCATGTAAGTAGTCTAAATGACAAACTAAATTTAAACTTTCTAACTCCAAAATCCACAGCTTTTCCACTAAAATCGCTACCTTCTGATTTGAAGTCAGAACACCAGGATTTGGATCAGGCACTTTGCTCTGTGCCTTTGGGCATTTTAGCCACTTTGAATCTGTTTCGGCAACTATAGACTAGGGATTAGAGTAATTGTCCTCCCTTCCCTCCTAGTTATAGGAGGTAGCAATGAGATGATGTGTGTGAGAATAGTGAAGGATGACATAAAAAATAAGGGATTGCTAATAAAGCAATAACCCATGCTGTGTTATTCTTTGAAATCTTCATTGTTAGGGCCCAAGGAGGCTCAAAGGAGTTCTCCACCATTATAGCTGAAATTATTCTTTTTTTTTTTTTATTGGTGAATTGCGGGGGATGGGAACAGTGCTGGGGAATTGGGGGAAGGGGGACAGACAAGTTGCCGTCATTTTGTTCCTCAGTCTAGTTGTGGAGGACGCTGCCCCACTGGCCCAAGTTGGCACCATCATTGCGCTCTTCCCGGGTGAGGCAGATCAGTCGCCGGCCTCTGGACGGCCGCTCACTGCGGCTGCTGGCCGCTCACGCTGGCTGCTGGCTACACACGGCAGCCCATGGCAACCCACTGCCACAGGGACTGCAGCCCACGCCGTCGCCGGCGACCCAAAGCAGCCCAGCTCCAGGTCGAGCCGCTGCCCAGCATCTCAGCTGTAGAGGGCAGTGTCACTGGCCCTCATATGTGGGATCCGAACTGGGGTCCTCCGGCATCCCAAGCGAGTTCTTAACCATTGCGCCACTCGGCCGGCCCCCTGAAATTATTCTTAAAGCAGTTGCTGAAGCTCTTGGTGCTCAAGAGCATTTCTTTTGTATACACACTGGCAGACGATCTCCACTTGGATCCTTTAGTGACACTGAGCCCACTCAGAAACATAAGAAACAAGCACCTGTGGAATTTTCCAGTGTTGGCTGAAGATCCTAAGCATATTATCCCTTTACAAGGTCATGCTGTACAATTCCACTGGCCTTTGGAGTATGTTTCTACATTACTGCTCAAGCTAATGCAAGTTTTTCAACAGCATGCTTTGTCTAACTATCTTGCCCAAATTTTAGGATATAAGATTGAAGGTTGGAGATTATTCAAAAATCTCAGTGAAGAAAAGCCAGACACTTAAGGGTTATCCCATTCACAACAATGGAGTCAACTGAGATGACAGCAAAACTAAAAAAGCCTTTCTCCATTTCATTTTCTGCCTTAGTGCTTCATCGGATCCCTGATGATGAGGCACTGTCAATACCCAGCTTATTTGCTGCCTTAGGACAGCAAATTCCTGACCCTGACTTTATTCCAAATACGCTAATGTGCACTAAGATTACAAAGCCATTGCATACAGTCGCATCGCAGAATTCATTAAAGGGAATGTCCTTGACAATGAAGCTTCAATATTCTTTTGCTTTCCCTGAGGTCATTGCCTCTGTGGTATTAATAGCTACTTCATTCACAGATTTTGACTTCCTCCAGAATAGAACTTCCACAGTGACAATGTTCCTAGAAAAACTAGACTCTACAGAGTGGGAAATAAAGAGGCACACCCTAATCCACAGAAAAATACAAAAGCATCTTGTTTTATCTGACCTTGTCTCAGAATCAGTCAGTCAAGCTTGGTCTTCACAAGCCCTCCTTGCCTTATCCAAGTACTCTCATTTTCTTGGGCCCTCAGTCTCTGAGGAAGGATCTAGCCCTACCTTCAGGACTATCTTCAATGACAACATTTCTCAGCAAATGGAGTGACCTGGTTCCAGTTTACCTGGAAAGATCTGTACAGTCATCTAATGGTCTCCTAATACCTTCAGCATCAACAAGAGATGTTGGCAGCCTCCCATTTCCCCTTCGATTCAGCCAACTCCCCCTGTCAAGCCAGCTAAAGCAAAAGCATCATCATGAGCATTATCATATATATGAGATTCTTGGAGTTTCTCAACAGATTCATTTATTCCCCACTCCTACAGAAACAATTTCACCTCTCAGCATGAGCGTAAGTACAAATTTTGTATGGGATAGTACATCCAACTCAACTCTTCTGCCCTGGGAAACCGCTTGTTTTACCAACAATCTCTTAAAGGAAGGCTCATCCCATGATATGATTTGAAACTCAATCTTATTCTAAGGAGACCTCATCATTTACTCAGTCACAGGATTTATCTGATTTGTCCCCTTCTGACCTGCTCAAATTTGCAAATGCGTTTGGGTTACCTGACAGTATGGGCTCAGTGATGATAACACATTTTTTTAGTAACTTGTACTCAAGCATAGAACATTTGGCTTTCAGCAAATTCTCAAGAACTAGCAAAACTTGGCCAGGCAACACAATGTTTAACCTGGATTCTACTGAAATGATGGTAAGTCACCCACATACCTCCAAAACCTTATTGACAAGATGTGGGACTACCTCTGATATTAACAATATAAAAGGTAAGATTGTGATAGTTGTTTAGTTTTCTATGAATCTTTTGGGTTTTTTTTAGCTGAGTCATCCTGCCACCTGTTGGCAGCTCAGTGGCAGCTCAGCTCGGGCCGTGAATCAAACCAGGGACCCTGTTGCTCAGAGCTCAAACTCTTGAGCGAGCTCTTAACCAACCGAGCCACTCGGCTGGCCCTATTCAATGAATCTTTATCCTAACAAGCAGTAACCAACTATCGCTGCTTAAAATATTAAGATTAAAATAGAGTGTTAAGATTAAAATGTCAAGATTAAAATAGAGTGCCTAATGTTAACTGTGGTAAAATTATGAGTGCTTGATTTTCTTTTCTGTATATTTTCTGGGTTTTCCAATAATTCCACAAGGACAATCGTGATTTTCAAAGGAAAAAATGTTAAGAATATATTATGTAAGAAAAGTCAACAACAAAATACAGTACCCATCTCATGCCCTATACACATTAACTACAATATTCAGATTTATCAAATATTGACAAACCCACAAGGATCTTCAAGCCGTAACTTAGACCATGCTCTGTCTAGTTATTGTTATGCCTAAATTATCTCAGAAAGACACTAATCATCTGTTGCAACATTATGGTCCACCATAGTTACACACACACACACACACACACACACACACACACACACACACACAATCAATCAATTTAGGAATTTGGGCCCACTGCCAAAATATTGTTCCCTTAAGCTCCCTAACCTAGACTTGGTTACTTGATACTACTTAATGAGCTAATTTCAGGGTCTTCTTCCATACTACAATTTAAGACTGAAAGGATTAGGAAATTTGGAATCTAACAAACTGTGAATATGTAGAAGCAGCATCAAGACTATAATGCAAAATCTAACAGTTAATGATAAGAGGGAAGATGAAGACGGGAGGAGGCGAGAGAAAGGGAAGTGGGAGAAAGAAAATGGGAGAGGAGGAGCAGCTAGGGCTTGAGATTGATGGAACCCGACCCTTGAGTAGATGGAGGAAGTGTCCCCAAATCAAAGGCTAAAAAGAGAGATGAAAGAAGTTAGTCCCTTTCACTCCTCTCCGTAGCTACTTATGTGGTACCCAAATACAGGATGGTCTACTACATATATCTTTTGAGTAGCAATAGATGCTTTCTCACTTTCCTATGTAAATCAGGTCAAAAAGTAAATACAGGGGACGTAAGTCAACCATCAAGGCAACCTTAAACATGTAAATAGAGTGGTATTTGCTGAAACTTGTTTCTTGTTTGCTCCTTCTAGGTCACTTCACATTTCCAACAGTTGTTAATCCAATTCAATGGATAACAGCAACTACTGGGCACTTCATTTCCCAATCCCACCTGACACATTTTATGATCAGGAAGATGGCAACTAAGCTCACTTGATGCTTGCAATAAAATAGTAAACAAATGTCCTTCAGGCCCAGAAAGCTGGCTGCAATTTAATTTGACTCACCAAATTCTATATGGATATCCCTTAGAGCTGGTTTTCCAATATTCCCCTCAGGAATTTACTCTTTGTGCCACTGATTCTGGGGGCCTGGCTACTCAGATGCTTTGGACCACTGAACTAAAATTACCCAGAAGACTCCCTGCCACACTTAACACACTGCGCACAAAAGTTTCTACTCATTTATAAAGAAGAGAGGATGGGTTTTTGCTAAACTCATTGACCAACTAAACACCACCAGTCCTGAAAAAAATTGTATTAACTACTCTGAGACCAGGGTCTACTATTATATCCTGGTATAACAAAGCTTTATGTTTTGTCAATGGCAATTCTAAATGGTGTCCTAACAGAAAAATTCAGGACGTGATGTTTAACCTAAGGAGACCTGATGGAAATGTCCATCCAAACTCTGCATATGCTGTTTCCAGAATACAAAATTGGCACTAACATCACATATAGGGGGATCAGTCTTATTCTGGAGCCAGATAATGAGTCTTTAATTGAAAATAGCATACTGGGCCTGCCGAGTGGCTCAGTTGGTTAAGAGTTGGCTTAGGAGCGTAAACTCTGAGCAGCAGGGCCTCTGCTTCTATTCCCACATGGGCCAGTGACGCTGCGCCCTCTACAGCTAAGACGGTGAACAACAGCTTGACATGGAGCTGGGCTGCCATGAGTGGCCAGCAGCCAGCGTGAGCGGCGGGTGAGAGCTGTGGTGAGCTGCTATGAGTGGCTGTCCAATGGCCGGCGACCAACTGCCTCATCCGGGAAGAGCACAATGATCACAATACCAACATGGGCCAGTGAAGCAATGTCCTCCACAACTAGACTGAGGAACAAAAGGACAGCAACTTGTCTGTTCCTCTTCCCTGATTCCCCAATAAAATCTTTAAAAAAAAAGAAAATAGCATTCTTGCCTCATGCAGCATAGAAAATAGCCCTTGGATTAGAAATCTTTTGGCTTTGTTGGTGAGTATATGTATACTGATTGTGGCAGCAGCAGCAAGGATAGCTTACCATTCCTGTAAGAACTGACTTTTCCTATTCCTCAGTCACTGGTGTGTCAAGGGAGAACTTTAATAAGTAATACTAACCAAGAAATCTTTGTGCTAAGGCCCTGAAAGCCACCTATTCTGGAATGTAAAATTCCACCTTCATATCAGTTATGGAGAGGGGTGCTATTGTCTACTATCAACCTTATAGGGAAAATGTGATCCCTGCCACAGAAACAACAGCTGCCATTCTCCCAATCTCCAAAATATTAACTCCATTCCATTATGAAATGGATCTCATTAGCCAGAGGATCTCATTAGCCATTAATTTACCCTAGCCAGGGGAAAAATAAGTAATTCTATCAGAAATCCAAGCGCACAACTGCATGAGAAATAGGGCTAATTGATATAGAAATTAGGTGAAATAAACAATTGCTGAATCAAATTGGCAAAAGATAAGCAATAAATAATTCATCCTCTGTGTTATTTGTATTAACACACTACCAATTAATTCTAATCACTTATTTTCCCTTGGAAGTCCAGATGGTCAATTATAAATTTATGTCACCTGGGCCATCACTACCATAAACAATTCATGTAATGGCTCATCCATTATGGAAAGTAATTGCACCATTGGCGACAGCATCCCCAAATGTGAAAAATGCTATAAACTGCCAATCCACGTTACTCACTACAACCTTCAGCATAAAGTCACGAATAATTTAACAATAAGTAATCAATTCTGCAATAGGTTAAAGTTCTGTTATATATGAGCAAAGACGTATTGAATCTTTACCTCTCCATTGTATTTTTATCTTTAGATTAGAAATAAACGCATCATGCTGATTTTAAGACTAGCAAAAAATAACAAACCTTCCTTCAATTCTGTTCTCTCATCAAGCTACCATAACTGGCAAGGACTCTTGTGTTTCCATACTTCTGAAACAGCTGACCACACTCACATCTCCTACTTCTAATTTCATTCAAGTAACATTTTGACGACTACAATTTAATTTTCACTGCCACCATTTCACGGACATGGGTTTGTGGAAGTAATTACCAGCATCGCAGTTGGCATGTCTTTGGTTGGCCTTATCTTAGTCTTCAGTCTTCTGACTACCTCTGCAGGTCCTGTGACACTTCTTTACTCCTACGTCTCTCCTTTAATTTTCCTTCTCTTCTACCCTTTTACACATGATCCCCATGACTATCCTTGCACCTGGTAAACACATAAAATATAATGTAGTGTTTATTTTTATATAGGCCAATATTTTATTCCTCCTTTTAATATTCTAATCTAAATAGTTTATTAGTATCCCATTCCTTACTAAGAAAGAAATTATAGGGGCATTTTATTTCAATATTACACTTTCTCCTTTGGAGCTTTTCATTTTTAATTCCTTGAGAACAGCCAGCGAGTTAAATTAAAATGTTACAAATAGGAACACTTCTAATCAGACACTAAATTAAGTTTGTATCTTTCACAAGGAGGACCTTGTCTCAGTACATACAACCTGCTAAATTTAGAGTTCTATTGAATATTCAGACAGGATATAAAGACTATACATAGATTAAACCATATGAAATTGCCAATATTCATCTTTGTTTTGCATATAAAAATGGAAATTTAATATGGTTCAAACAAATAAGTTCAATTTTTTCACAGAACTAGAGATCTCAATGAAATCAAACTTAATTCAATATAAATTCAGATCCTGGAGTTTCCTCAATTAAGTCTAATGCTTCAAATCTTTACAGTAATATGCAAATTTCTAGATTTGCTCACATTAGCAGCACTATAACAAAAACAGCATCTGGACACTTTTGTTCCCTACATGTGTGCAGTTGTACTGGTGACTTTAACTGAAATGTGCCAGAAATAACAAAGCAAATTACTCACTGCATCATAAAACAATTTTGAACAAAATGTGGTAGACTGTTTTTGCCCTCAACTAATGGCACCTACGTGTACTGTAAAGTCAGAAATACAAGTGCAGTATTCAATAATTCAAACACTTGATGACCTTCCTCCAAAACTAAGCTGAGTTATTGTTCAGGCTCATTCTTAATACTTACATGAAGCACCAATGTCAATCAATCCACATATCAGTAAGTCTATTAATAAGTTGTAATTATGTTTGCACGTGTCCACACAGTGATTTTTAAACAATATTCAAATAAAATGAAACTTTTTGGATTAAAAGCTCATAGTACTTACAACTGTAAATTGTTAGTCAAACATATTGTGTGGTGATAAGAGGGCTGTGAAAATTTTATCTTATACTATGATTATAAAAATAAAGGTTTTCACCAGCAGAATCTTTTTTCCCCATCTTCACTGAGATATAATTGACATATAACATTGTGTAAGTTTAAGATGTACACTTGATGCACTTATATAGTGCAAAATCCTTACCGCCATAGTATTCTATCACCTCCATCATGTCACATAATTACCATTTCTTTTTTGTGGGGAGAACATTTAAGACCTACTCTCTTAGCAATTTTCAAATATATAATACAGTATTAACTATCATCACAATGCTGTGCATTAGATTCCCAGAACTTAATCGTTTTACAACTGGAAACCTGTATCCTTTGACCAACATCTCCCCACTTCCCCCAACCCCTGCCTATCCCCTGTAAACACTGTCCCACTTTCTATGAGTTTGGCTTGTATGTTAGCATGAGGCTTACATAAAACGTGTTATAGATATATCAGTCTATTTTACACTAAGAATTTAACTTCAATCTCATACAAAAACTCTATGCTTTTACTCCCTTTTTTGATGTCACAAATTACCTTTTATCTTATGTGCTCATTAACAGCTTCTTACAGCTATTTCCAATACTCTTGTCCTTCAACCTTCATACTAAAGTGGTTAACACTGCACCATATTACAGTATTAAGAGTTTGCTGAATTTGACTATATAATACTTACCTTAACCTTGGGTTGTATATTGCCATGTTTTCATGCTACTAATTATCGTCCTTTCATTTCAACTTGAAGAACTCCTTTCAGCATGTCTCATAAGGCAAGTCTAGTGGTGATGTATTCCCTCAGCTTTTGTCTGGGAAAGTCATCTCATTTCTAAAGGGCAGCTTTGCCAGGTATTTTTGAGTTTTATTCTTCAGCACTTTTAATATATCGCACTCTCACCTGGTCTGTAAGGTTTCTGCTGAAAAATCCACTATTGCTTGATGAGGGTTAGCTTGTACGTTACAAGCTTTTTCTCTTGCAGTTTTTAAGATTCTGTTTGTCTTTGATTTTTGTTAGTTATATTATGATGTTTCTTGAAGAGGATCTCTTTAAGTTTGTTGACCTGTAAGTTTCATGAACTTGGATATCCAAATCTCTCCCAAGGTTTGAGAAGTTCTCAGCCATTATTCCTTTGAATAAGCGGTCAGCCCCTGGGCCCCTCTCCTTTTACTCTTCTCGAATTCTAATCATTTGCAAAATTGGTTCTTTTCTTTTTAAAGGTTTTATTGGGGAGTTGGGGGAGGGGAACAGTGTTGGAGAATCAGCGAAGTGGAACAGACAAATTGCTGTCCTTTCGTTCTTCAGTCTAGTTGTGGAGGACACCGCTTCACTGGCCCATGTTGGTATTGTGATCATTTCGCTCTTCCTGGCTGAGGCACTTGGTCGCCGGCCGTTGGGCGGCCGCTCACAGTGGCTCACGGCAGCTCTTGCAGCTGCCGGTCACTCACACTGGCTACCGGCCACTCACGGTAGCTTTATGGCAGCCCACTGCAGCCCTGCGGCAGCCCAGTGCAGCCTACGCTGTCACCAGTGACGCTCGGCAACCCAGCTCCAGGTCGAGCTGTTGTTCACCACCTTAGCAGTAGAGGGCGCAGTGTCACTGGCCATAATGTGAGATCTTAACTGGTGGCCCTGCTGCTCAGCGCTCACGCTCCCAAAGCCAACTCTTAACCAACTGAGCCACTTGGCCGGCCTGCAAATTGGCTCTTTTGATGGTATCCCATAGAACACATTTCCTTCACTCCTTTTCATTCTTTATTCTTTGTTCTCCCCTGAATAATTTCAAAGTCCCTGTCTGCTATATAAGATCCTTTCTTCTGACTGATCTTGTTGATGTTCTCTATTGCATTTTCCATTTCATGTCATTCATTGTATTCTCCATCTCCAGCACTTCATTTTTAATTTCTTTGTTAAACTTCTCATTTTGTTTATGTACTGTTCCCCTGATTTTGTTGAATTGTTTTTCTGTGTTTTCTAGCTCGTATAGTTTCCTTAAAACAGCTATTTTGAATTCTTCATTGGGTAAATCGTAGGTCTCCCTTTCTTTGGGTTCAGTTACCAAAAGATTATTGTGAACCTTTGGTAGTGTCATGTTACCTTGATTTTTCATGTTCCTTGAAGTTTTATGTTGCTGTCTTTGCATTTGAAGTCGCAGTCACCTCCTCCAGCCTTTACTGTCTTTGGGAGAATGAGGATGCCTTCCATCAGTCCGGCTAGAAGTCCTGAGGTTATCTCAGACCTTCCATGGGTACTCCTACTCCACACTTTTTGCTACCTTTTGTAGCACAAATTTTAAGCTTCTGTCTTCTCTGGTCCTGCCATGTACCAGGCCAAGTGATGAAAGCCTCTCTTTTTTCTCCCCAAAGGTCACATTAAAGCAAGTTTATGGTCTTTCCCTGGCCTACAGATTTGAGTCAGCTTTCTGTATTTGCCAAAGCTCACTTTCATCACTGCCATCAGGATTGTGCACAGCAAACTGGCCACAGGTGGGGGTATGTGAGGCACCCAGAGAGCTGGGGGTTGCCCATGGGCCAGTTGGGGAAATCCATGGGTAAGGTGTTCCCAGTGGCTTGTGGATGGGCTTCTTGACAGACTTCACGGTGCAGTTAGTAGGATCCATGCCTCTTTAATGCCCTCCAAGAATTCTAATGCTCTCCCAGCCTCTCCCCCGCCCCTATCCCGTGATGTAGCTTACGATTCAGTACTCTGGATGGGACAAGGAAGAAATGAGACCCCTTGGGAGCATTCTGCACAACTGGGGAAGCCAGGCGCTTACTCACACACTTGCTCTTTCTCCTGTGGGAGAAATCATGGACTGAGATCTCTCTTAGCCCTAAGCTGTGCCACCTTGGAGTAGGGGTAACGCAGGTAAAATCAAGCTGTTTCTCTTACCCACTTCAATGAATCTAGACTTGTATTTTTTGCTCCAACAGTGTGCTAAAACTTGTCCTTTAGAAACCTGGACTTCTACGAAGTCTCTCTTGTCCATAGTGATTGACTAAGATAGTGTTTTCCAGAGGCTCCTGGACCATGGCTGATGGGCTGGATCCAGTTCACAAGCTACTGCAGGATCCACAGGTAGATCTGTCTACCTATTACCTGTCACACAGGTGGGCAAGACTCCTCTCATGTCCCTTGGCATATGATGTTGGATCTCACAGTTCCCTCAAAGGCATTTTTATCTGTGGATGGATACCAAATTTTTGTGGGGTTTTCTTTTGGGGGGGGGGACAAAAACAAGGGATGTCTTTTGCTACAATGATACTGATGTCAGAATCTTTTAATATATTGAAAGTGTACCTCTTCTCTCTAGGGTAACTTTGATTCCCACAATCCTTAAATCTAGCCTTAAGCTTCTATTCCAATATCAGATGGGTGATAAGACTTTTTATTTTTGTCTACTTCTTTTGACTAGTAAATCCTCAATATCGATGTTTTAAAAGAACCAATAACTAACAGTCATTCCTCAATTTTTGTCCTAAAATGGTCACTTCAACCAAAAGGCTGGAATATATATTTCAAGATAAAGCCAAGAATGGCCTGCCCCTCTGTGGGAGTGATGGGGAGTGGGTTCTAGCAATGAGAGATGTTTAAAAATATCTGGTTAAGCAGGTCCAATGAGTCAGCTGGATAATCTTGACAATAAACAACATGAAATAATATAGGAAGCCAGTGGCACAGTAATTCGAAATGCAGCCATGGAAATATTCTCCTAGTAGGTGGAGCACAGTAACACAACTCGTAAGTTGTATGTTAAGTATCATAAGGAGAAATGTAGGTAAGACTGTGTCAACAAGCAGTATGGCCTTAGCACGAAGGGAGAAGCATAAACTGAGAGTAAAAAAGGATCCCAGTGTTTGAAGATGGGTTGTGAAAGAAAGATTTTTTGATCAAGAAATAAACAAGAGGAGTACCCTTCTACTTGCTAGATAGATACAGCCCAATTCATGAATCCCCTATCAAAGCAAATTAGATCTCCATAAACAAACAAAATAAACAAGGAACCCCAACTGGACACAAGTTGGAAAAAAGCTATCTAGAATAAGACACAGAAAAGGTGAAGGGATTAAGAAGTACAAATTGCCAGTTATAAAAACAGTCACTGGGATATAAAATACAGCATAGGAAATATAGTCAATAATATTATAATAATTATATATGGTGTCAGATGGTTACTAGCCTTATCAGGATGATCACTTTTTAAGTTATATGAATGTCTAATCACTATGTTGTATACCTGAAACATAATATTGTATGTCAAGTATAACTGAAAAATAAGAAAAAAAAGAATAGGACACAAAAGATCAGAACCCAAACAGAAGTAGATTTGATGCAATATTCCAGTATTGGGTTACACCTCATTAAATCTTGCAAGTCTAAGGTGTTCATTAGAACTGGTCATGCTTATATATGATTCGTGTAGGTGTCTATCACAACACAGTGCTATGTAATAAAAATGACTCTAGGTTAGGGGAGAGGACAGATGCAAGGGCTGAGAGTGAGGCAGGAGTTAATAAAAGAGAGCAATGTAAAAGAAAAGAAAAAAAATTAATAAAAAAAAGAGAGCAATGTAAATGTCCCTGGATTGACAAGGGAGTCTGCTGAACCCATTTAAGCACCAGTTGTTGTTGTTTTTAATAGAAAATAATGAATTTCTATATTTAAACAAAGAGGTTTTTTCCTTCCTCGATTAAACACTCAAGGAAAAATGACAGGCCTAGAATTAGCATTTAACATTTAAATAACATGTTTCTTGAAACATGTTACAAGCTTCCAGATGAAGCATCAAGAGACTCACCAAACATATACCATAAAACCATGACATTTCTGAGAGATGAAGGGACCACGATTCTATTCAACGATAGAAACAAATAACCGAGTCTTTCCTTTCTCTAAGTCTTTAAGTAATCTCCTTTATGCTTCTCTTTCAATATGAAAAGTCAATGGATGTCAAATTTTTAGCAGAAAACAAAATGTAACATTATCCAATATGGGTTAATATAAATTTACACCAACTACTTGAAAATTCTGCTTTAAAATGGGCAACACATAAACAAAAATATTTAAAATAAAATACAAAATAAACAAATACATTATTTTTTGAAAAAGTACTGTATATGATGCAGATTTATAGCCAAGATTTGAAATTAAATATTGCAAATCTCACCTAAATTCTGATAAAATTTTTTTTAATTTCTAAAAGTTGTCAGTCATTAAATGAATCTATTGTCCTAAAGGAATACTCCAATATTTTGCATTTCAGATATTTTAAGAGTTTTATTTGGCAAAGAGAAGCCTAAGAATTTTTTTAAAAACATTTCCAGAGGGAAAACCTTTTACCATAAAATAAATTTGTGTGAGTTGGGAGGACAAATCTCAATTTTTTTTTTGACATATGTGCCACCAATTTTACAATTAATACAAAAAAGATAAAGTTAGTTGAAATATTTTAAAAATGTAAAAACCAGTCCAGGCAACACAACTATACAATCTTGCTGTAAAAGTACTTATATCAAATTCCGCCCAAAATATTTATGCAATATAGTAAATTAAGTTCCTCAAGTCACCATTCACTGCCGGCTAGCTTTTCCATTTTCTGTTGTCTCCATTCTGAAAAATAGGAGGAAAAAAATGAGTTTGTAAAATAAAACATGCATTATCCACATGTTTCTCCTTATCTGTCACATGAAATTAAACTATGATACATTCATAGAGCAGACGAATGTGAGCACTTTAGAAAAGAATTAAGGTTACAGTTCCTCTAGGTAGTGGTCTAACTTCTCATTTTGCAGATGGGTGAAAACTGAGGCCCAGAGACATCAAGTGACTTTCCCAAGGTTTCCTTTCAAAGGCCACTTTTTTCACAATACTGGTCCAAGCAAAATTAAGGGAAAAATTTTCTGTCACTTAGTCAAGGATTTACTTCCTTTTTCAACTAAAGGAATTCCTTTACCAATACATTTTCAAGAGGTCTTCTACAAAAAGATTAAATAATAAGACCTGAGATTTATTCAATTAAAATCAATATTCTTAACACTGTATTACTTAACAGAAAAATATTCTCCCCCCGCCCCAGTACTTTATGCAGGTTCAGTGTTGCATACAAGTTTTTTTCTGATTTTTCCCTCTATGATGTTTACTGAGCAATGAAAAAAAATGCTCTAAGGAATAAATACTTTCAGGGTTACAATCAATATAATCATATCTTTTACAAGTATAAAGAATTGAAGAAGTTAATTTGTTTCTTTTTATAGGTAACCTGTATCAATTCATAATATTAGTAACAAAAGCTGAACACAACAAACAAGCGGGGTTTGTTTTTTTAGCTTATTATAATAGGGCAATTAACAAAACTAATTTTTAAAATAAATAATACAAACCCATTTTCCTCTTTAAGATGTTGATATAACTCAGCTCTGTTATTAACAGAGTTCAAACGTCCAGCAAACTCCTGATGTTTTCTGGAATTCGCAGTATTGATTCTATTACTCCATAAGGATAATAAGGACACTGGCCCTGGTGTTAAATTTGAAAGAGATAAAATAATTCATTACTTCAAAATTCACAAATTTTAAAAATTTACTTTTAATTCTAGTTTTATACAATTAAAGGAGTATCATCTTTCCCTTATTCAAAACTATGTGCTTAGGGAGCCCCAAGACCACCTATTAGTTTAGTGATTTGCTGGAAGGACTCAAGTAACTAAACATAAAGTTACTGTCACAGCTAAGAATCATTATAACAACAGAGTAAGGATATACAGACAGATCAGTAAAGCAAAGACTAGAAGAATCTATTTGCAGTCTTTCCATGCTCTCTCCCTCCAGTGAGGTTCATAGCAAAACTGCGGCCATGTATGTACAATATTTCTGCCCAGAAAGCCCATTTGAGATTCAAAGTCAGGGGTTTTATTGGCAGCTGGTCACATAGGCATTCTTTGCCAAACTACAACTACCAAAATTCCAGACTCCCAAAAAGAAAGCAGGTGGCTCAGTTCAGACCTAAAGCAAAATAACTTCATCGTTTAGGCAATGTTTTAAAAGTCAAGTCCCCAGATGGCAGCCAGGGGCCAAACTTGCAAGTAGGCTCTTCTCATGTTAACAGACTCAGACTTGGTTATCTTCTGCACAATATGAAAAGCCAAAAGGACTAGAACAGTCAAAACAACTCTGAAAAGTAGAAAAAAGCTAGAAGACTTACTACCTGATTTTAAGACTCTACTTGCAGTGATCATGATAGCATTGTACAGGCAAAACGATAGACACACAGACCAATGGAACATAAAAGAAAACCCAGAAATAGATTCCCACATATAAAATCAATTTATTTCTGATAAAGGTACAAGGGCAATTCAATAAAGAGAGGACAGTCATTTAAACAAATGCTGCTGAAACAACTAGGATATTAGTGCAAAAATATGAACACTGGCCCATACCTTGGCAACTTATTTTAAAAAAAACTCATAATTGATCATCGCCTAAAGGTAAAATCTAAAATAAAGAATTCCTAAAATACATAAAAATAAGTATTTGTGACTTGGGATAATGTAAGGATTTTTTACATATAGCATCAAAAGTATAATCATAAAAAAAATGATATATTGGGCTTCATCAAAATTAGGAACTTGTGCCTGCAAAAGTCACTAGTAAGAGGAAGACAAGCCACAGACTAGGAGAAAATATCTGCAAATCATATATCCAACAAAGGATCTGTATCCAGGATAAATAAAAAATTCTCAGAATTCAACAATAAAAAAACAAACAGCCCAATTTAAAAATGATCAAAATATTTGAATGAACCCTTCATCAAAGAAGATATGAAAAGAGGCTCTCATCATTAGTCATGAGAGAAATATAAATTAAAACCACAATGAAATACTACTACATACTTATTAGAAGGGCAAAAAAAAAGAAAAAAAATTCCTGACGGTAGCCAAGTGCTGTTCAGGATGCAAAACAACCAGAACTCTCATTAATTGCTGGTGGAACTGCACAATGGTACAGCCATACTGGAAAAATAAGTTGGCAGTTTCTAATAAAATTAGTCATATACTAAACAGATGAATCTCAAAGGCATTATGCTATGTGAAATAAGCCAACCTCAAAGATGGCACATTTTATGATTTAATGTATATGACAGTCTGAAAAAGGCACAATTATAGAATACAACACATGAATGGTTGAGGTTAAGGGGAGTGACAGATGATTACCAAGGGGCAGTACAAGAGAACTTTTGGAATGATTTAATAGTTTTATACCTTTGTTGTGGTGGTGGTTGTTACACAACTGTGTGCATTATCTAAACTCAGAGGACTGTATACCAAAAAGAGTTGTTACTGTATATAAATTTTTCAAAAGTAAATTTAAAAATAAAAGTTTCTTATAAAATGAATACATATTCATTAGATAACATTTAGAAAACAACAAAACACATAAAGGAGGAAATAAAATCATCCATAATACCACTGCTCTAACAAGTATAAATAGTTTGGTCTTTTTTCAATGCCAATCTGTACCAATAAAATTACATTTGGGGTTTTTTTTGTTATTGCATTGTATTAAGAGAGCTGAATTGATTTTCTCCAGATCTAGACTTCATGTTTTGAATAACCCAATTTTACATACAGAGTATATATACAGCAGGCACAATATTCACTTTGGAGAGTCCTAGGAGATCATTTTCCAAAGCAGATGAAACTGAGGTGTACTAAAAGGCCCATACAAGGTGCTGATCAGAAGAGACATGTGACTTAGGTTATAAAATAGAATGCAAGAAAAAAACAAGTTCCAAGTACCAGCCTTGAATGGAAAGTTACAGGGCAGACAGTGATTTGCAATCAAGTTGCTTCTCATATAGGACCCTTTATAAAGTGATTCCAGGGTGAAAGGCATCAGGGATCTATTTAATTATAAGTGACAAGCTAATGTATAAAAACTTAAAAAAATAAAAACATAATGGAAATCATGGTATATATGGTTTAACTGCCTGCTTTGAAAAAAAAAAACTTACACATTCATTCACTTACTTATTGTTTCATTCAACAAAAAATAACTAAACTTCTATTATGGGCCAAGGACTGGATTGGGTGGTAGTGATATAGCAGTGAATTTTTAAAAACCCCTGCCTTTAAATGTTTCAAAATAAGAGTACAGGAAAGCTATCAATAAGCGAGGTCAATGCAGTACTCTAAGTGCTCTCACAACAGTAATCCTGAGGCAAAGGAAGCACAAAGAAACACCTGACTGAATTGTGAAAGGTCAGGGAAGTCTTTCCTGAAAAAGGACTTACTTAAGCTGAAATCTGAATGACATATATTAACAAGAGAAAACAGTGGGCATTTGAAGCAATAATTATTCTTGGGCTACATAAATTCCACCCTATGGACACACCATCATTTAGTCATTTTCTTACTAATATGTGTTTTGGTTACTTGCAATTTTTTGACACTATAAGTAATTTTTTGAGTTCTATTTTCTAAGCAATGTTAAAGCACTGTTTAGATTGAACCTAAATTTCTCATCCTAATCAGTGGCATATTTTGGCATGTGAAAAGTAGAATAATTTATCAACACACTTATTCATTTTCCAGGCACCCTGGCAAATGTCTAAGAGACAAATATGACAAAATCATCCTTATCTCTGATTTCAAAGAAATCGGTAGAGAATATTAACATGTATCACAAGATATATACTATAGCAGAATATAAAAAAAC
This sequence comes from Hipposideros armiger, assembly GCF_001890085.2. NCBI lineage: Eukaryota > Metazoa > Chordata > Mammalia > Chiroptera > Hipposideridae > Hipposideros > Hipposideros armiger. Next base: position 1,169,653 of record NW_017731863.1, on the reverse strand, counting down.
CAACAAACCTACTTTCTCCCTACAATGAGCTGCCAATAATCATAATCTGGTCAACCCTGAGGTTTTATAGGTTTAGGAGAGGCAGAGTGGCAAGAAATCAGACAGTCCTCTGTTATACTGCTTCTCAGTTATGCTAAAAGAACTACATCCAGTTCCCTTCAAAATAACTAAGGCCTACAATGATTTCATAAGCTCCAAGCCCAAATCAGATCTTTGATGCCTTCAAGAGGAAGGATTTTTCAAGAGGAAATTAAGCATTTCAGCTTATAAATAAAAAATAAGGGCCGGCCCAGTGGTTCAGTTGGTTAAGAGCTCGCTCAAGAGTTTGAGCTCTGAGCAACAGCGGTTCGATTCCCGGCCCGAGCTGAGCAGCCGCTGAGCTGCCAACAGGTAGCAGGATGGCTCAGCTTAAAAAAAAAATAAAAGGCTTTATAATGAAAATACTGTTATAATACCTTTACCGAAACTCGTTCACACATTTTAATTTATTAATAAATGGGTGATATTACATCTTTCCCTAAATTCAGAGGTTGGGAAAGAAGTTTGTCTTCAATAACCTAATATAGTGTCAGGAATGTAAGCAAATTCAATTTCACATAATGAAAATTTCTTAAAACACAGACTTTTTAGTACAAGTGCTTATTTGCCAAAGGCTTCATTAGTGAAAGTATGACGCTGCTTTTTCTGTAATGCTGACAAATACATTTACTGCCTGTGTTTCCCAAGGCTGTAAACAAAGAATCTCCTAAACATCAACAAGAAGTTAGTAGTTCTTCCTGATATGCGCAACAATATTAAATGACACTGTACAAAACAGAACTAAATTGAAACACTTTTTCCAAACATAGTTACCACAGTTGTGCCTTACCTTTTGATTTTTCTACTGGTGGAGTTTCATCCATCTCAACAAGGGGCTTTTTGTTTGGGGGCTCTGGGGAATCAGGCGAATCTTTTATAATCTCAGCTTCAGCCAACTCTTCTTTTCCACGCTCTAAGATTCCTTTTAATCTTTTAGAGCGACAAATAATAAAACCGAAAGTTTAAATTTTTAGAAATCTAAACAGTTCAATAATTAAACTAGACTTTGCATGGCAGCCTTAATAAAATAGCTGCTCTCACAGAGTAAACCCAGACAATAAGAAGCTAAATGTCAATCTAAAACCATGAAAGAGAACTTAATAAATTAAACACAAGTTTCCCCTTTTCCTTCATCATAATAATGTAATAATTCAGTAATGAAGTTAGCTGTAAAATATGAAAAAAATGGAGGAAAATTTAAGAAGCTAAAATTAAAAGGGTCAGGTATGCGATCTTTGGAAGAAACTTGACAATTTTAATTTTTAAATATATGAACAAAATGCTATTTCAAATTACAAAAAAGGTTAAGAAATCTATCATTTGTTCTCTGGTTTATGTACTGTGGAACTGTATTTACATTCCACAAAATAATGCCAAGCTTGAGTTTCATCAGAGAAACACTTTCAAAATATATAGAGATATACTTGAATATCAGTGGATTAAATGAGAATACTTTATCCTCCCTCTTGTTTAATTGAGCCAATTCTGTTTCAGAAGCTAAGTGGCCCTAAGGAAAAGTGAACTTCTAAGGGCAAATAGAATAAAAAGGTTCTACATTCTTATTTTTGGATGAAATGATATGATTTCTAGAATTAGCTTCAAAATATTCCTATGGGGGAGGTGGACAGTGGTGGTGACAGTGGTGGTGGAGAGGCAGGTGGATGTGGATATATATATGAAGTGAGATCTGCCATGAATTGATAATTGTTGAAAGTAGATAATGGGTAACTATTTATTCTACTGTTGTATATGTCTGAAATTTTCCATAAGTTCTGATTTGTTTTTAAAGGATTTACTGCATTGCCATTATATTTACCTGGTTCTTTGCCTTATTTCTGGCAAGGACGTAGAAGATGAAGTCAGCTAATTTGTTATGATACTTTTATTTATAGGCCTTTGTTACTTTTTGATTTTTTAAATTTAACCTTAGTCTCATTATAGAAGTCACAAACTAAGGAAAAAGATGTACTATTAAAGGTTTTCAGAATTAGAACTATGATCCTCCTCTGTGCTCCCAAGGGCATCTGTGCCTATTTTTATAACATCTTCCACTTTTTGCTGTAATCACTGACTTGTCTATCTCTGCAACACTGTATGTTCTTTCAGGTCAGGAATCTTATGCCAAATGCAGTGTAATAATATTTACTGAACAAAGAAAGAAAACTATGATTTTGATATTCATAACACATAAAGGAAATACAGATACCAAACATCATGAATTGTAATTTTCAGAAGGTAATTAGGAAAAAACATTAAACACTATCTTTGCTCCCTAACTGTAAAAAAATCAAACCTCTTTTAAGTTCAAGATGTTTTAGATTTTAAGAATAAAATCTCAGTTACAAATGAAATTAACACACATGAAATGAACTTGTAGCAAATGAGGTTTGAATGTTCTATATGCAGGATATGCCAAAAGGTACCACAGTGCTGTATTAATATCAAGCCACCTCTCTGAATCTTGCCAAGACTTCTCCGGTTCATAATCTTTCACTGCTTTCTCTGACTTGTCCTCTTTGTCCTCCCTCTTTCTTCCTCGTTTCTTTCGTTCTTCTTCTTCCGGGGGTTTGCTCCTACAGGCCATCAGACATTCCAAGACTCTTTGATGCTTCTCCGAGTTATTGATATGGGCTCTGACAAGGGTTTCTAATTCATTCCACATGATTCGGTATTGTTCATCTCTGAAGTAAAGGTTTAAAATAACAATCTTAGAAATACTCTTTAAATAATTATTAAAGTATTACTTGCTACTGGTAAAGTAAAAGAAAGTAATTAAAAATGGACTTCTCGGGGCCGGCCAAGTGGCGTGTTGGTTAAGAGCTGGCTTGGGACGCCAGCTCTGAGCAATAGGGCCAGGGTTCGGATCCCACATGAGGGCCAGTGACACTGCCCTCTACAGCTAAGATGCTGAACAACAGCTCTACCTGGAGCTGGGCTGCCATGAGTCGCCGGTGACGGCGTAGGCTGCAGTGAAACTGCAGTGGGCTGCCATAAGTTACCGTAAGTGGCCGGCAGCCAGCATGAGTGGCCGGCAGCCGGTATGAGCTGCCAAGAACTGCCGTCCAGAGGCCAGTGACCTATATGCCTCACCCAGGAAGAGCACAATGATCATAATACCAACATGGGCCAGTGAAGCGACGTCCTCCACAACTAGACTGAAGAACAAAACGACAGCAACTTGTCTGTTCCCCTTCCCCAACACTGTTCCCCTCCTCCTAAAATCCTAAAGATTTTAAATAAAATCTTTAAAAAATAATAAATAAATAATAAATAAAATAAAAATGGATTTGTCTTCCTAGATAGTCAATGGTGCAATTCTAAATTATAATGTATCCAATTCTATTCTATAATCTATATAATTTCATCTCAATCATATGTGTGTGTATATATACACATACACCCAAACATATAATATATGGAATAAGCTAGCTTAAAAAACAGTATATATCAAGTAAACATGATATATAGACAAAGTAAGAAAACAACTACCTTTTAGGGCCTTTTCCTCTTGTACCAACTGTAGAAATAGGTAGAGGATCATTTTTTCTTTCCATATCAACTAAGTTGTATATTGTTTTTTGACAGTTTAACACATCTTCTTCTGTCAAAGATTCTTTCACAATAACACTGGCTAATGGAACTACCTGTTAGATTTTTTTAAAAAGAAAAAAGAAAATCTGTCTTGAAAAACAAATATCAAAGCATCTAGGCAGAACTTCAATTAATTTTAAGCATTACCACAGCGAGATAATCTACAACCTTCACTTCAATTTTCTATTACTAATTCTTTAACTGTAGCAAACTCACATATTTCATTCTTTTCTTCAGAAATGGTATCTGTAAAGAACATACAATTAATCTAGAAGAAAAGTTGAAACTATTTAACACTTACCGCTTGCATGTTAAAAATGGTGGTTTGTGAAATAATCATAGGCCAGTATCGGGTGTGTTTTTCTAACTGATCTTTTGCTCGTTCCAAGGGGATCTCAAGACTTCCATCGATTTTATATCTGGGGTCTAGAAAAGGAGTTAATCTGTTTTCCCTCATAAATTCACCAAAATCCTAATGATAACCAAATAAGATAAAATTAGAAACTATTTCTAATGTGTCATTATGGATTACATGTAACAGTCTGTTTCCCTGATGTCTTCTGTCCTGTGATATGCAACAAAGCATTTTCTCTAATAGCTCCACCTCCCCCACTAATTTTTCTCCTTCTTTTTGAACATGAAACCTATCAGCCTTTATTACAATGGAGATGAAGAAAGCCTCACACATAAATACGTTCATGGTTCTTTCCACTTTTTAAAAATCAAGGAACATTTATTTTTTCTTCTCTTCTATAAGTCTTTTATATCATATACAGATAAAAGAATTAATCACATTAGAATACCAATTTGCTTACTAAAAAACTACCTTGATAACATCAAAATTTTAATAGTGGTTATCTTTGAATGATGGAATTATAGGTAATTTATATAGTCTGTCTTTTAAGATATCCATATTCTCTAAATTTTCCACAACGAATACTTATTAGTTTTCTCTTTATTAAAAGAGATGTAAAAATAATAAAGAAACCCTTATCAAAAAACAATTACTGAAAATATATAACACTTTGGTTTACAAAGTACACTCCTATATATCAATCACATTTAATTTTCACAATCACCTCAAAAAGTAGACATCATGAAATACTGATTACAAATGAAGGAAAGGGGAGTGAAAAATTAAAATCAGACAAATAGAATTTCTATGAAAAATAGATACAATTTCCTTATATGCACCTTTAAATAACACAAAAACTTAGTGTTATTTCAAAATAGCAACAATCCAAATATTGAAATGTTTTTGTTTGACATTTAAGTTACTAGAAATAAAGTTCCACCTAAAATATTAGTTCAAATTAAGTGCCATTCTTTCCTAAAATTCCAGTATGTCAATGATATTCAGAGACTTCTAAGTATACAATGAATACATAAAGAAGACTATGTAGTAATAAATAGCTCTTTTGAGCAAGTATTGAAGGAAATTCATCTAATTAAAATAACAATAATCAACTGCTCCAAAACCCTTTTTGTTACAGATCTTAAAATAATAGGCACTCAATAACTACTTGCTGAATGATGACATTTTCAAAACATAAAATTTATAGATATTAGAGTCTTACTGTGATCCGGTAGTCTGTAACTCTTCCTCCACATCCTTCACTAATTGAAGGCGGATCTTCTAGAATGGATCGGGAACTGCTAAGGACATGTAAAAAAATCTCTCCTCCATGGCTACTAAGCATGTGACTGATGACTTTGGAACCTGACTTTCGTGGTTGTTCCAATAAAACAGAACGACCTGTCAAAAGTAATGAAACGCAAATGGCTCTTATTCTTTTCCCTTAAGATTTATGTCTACAGTTTTCTTTTTATTTATTAATCCTCATATTTTAACCAGCATTGCTAATTGAGTACATCTACATTTCAAGTCCAAAAAGTCTGAATTCTAGCTTTATCTTTCTCTTGGTCACTCAAGCTTACAGTTATATAGATGGTTTTCCAAAATAAATATAGTGGTCTCTAGTATAATGTTTGGTTATATTCTTCATGCAATTACAAGTTCATATGAAATTTTTCTCCTGGACATCAAGAAGAAAAGCGAGACAACTGCTGGATAAACCTCAAGTTATTAAAACTATAAAACATTTGGGGGAGAAAGCAGTCTCAATTCACTTTCACAATAATTCATTATCAGCATGTTACCATAACTCCTTTCTATTTCACATGATCGAATGTTATTTAATCTGGACTTCAAATAATCTGATAATCAAATTGAGCTTAATATAACAAAATTAACCTATTTGATAAAGGAAGACTAACTCATATCAGTAGTTTGAAAATCTAGTTATAAGAATCACTAGAGAAGCTATTAAAATTTAGATTTAGTAAATGAAATACAATAATTTGGTTTTTAAAAAATGTTTTTTCACACAAGGAAACCATAGGTTTAAGGCCATATGTATAAGAATCATACAGTAAAATACTGAAAATGTGTTTATTTATGATAAAGGTACAGTGTTCAAAGAGATGTTGTTTTAAGAGATATAAGTCCATATATACTTTGTAATTTAAAATTCAATAGGCCAAGATAAATGGTCTGTATTATACTATCTTTCAAAAAAATCAACGTAGTTCAGATTGTCTAACCATTGTTATACATGTGTATTTTAGTCCATACTGCTATGTATTCAAGGACAAAGAAGTCCTAATGCCTGAAGTATATCAAAATTAGAGGTAGTAAAATAATCCCTTTATAAACGCCCTTTGGTAGTTTTTAGGAAGGACTGCCTTCTGGGAGTGTCTTTGTTAATCCACCTCTTGGAGCTGGATGTAGTCCAGTGCTTAGTCACTGAAATGGTGTTAGAGGGAAAAGAGGAAGGGTTAAAGGCAGAGCTCTTGGCTAGCATCTCCACATCTAGAAGACAGTTTTAGGTTATAGCCATAGAGCTATATGTGAATTTTTGTAAAGTACCTGTGTTTATTGCGGACAAGGTTCATTCTTTATTTTGCAACATCTGAGTTTTTTAGATGTCCTGAGGTGATGATGATAAAAAGTAGAACTACTGAATTAACCAATTTGTAAATATCTTTCTATTACAATTGATAGAAAACAGGCATCTTGGACATGGAATTGTTAAACTATCTCTGAGAAATGAACGTCAGGACTTGTTCATTAGGTTGGTGGCAGAGGGGCAGAAGAAAGTATAGAGGGAAGGAAATGCGTGGATGTGTTTGTATGTATATTGTGATGGTAACCACTGATGTGTATGCATCTCTTCTGGCTGTACTATAGGAATACACTGTTAGGTATTTCAGTGGAAACTTGCCTCCTTGCCACTATCGGGTTGTCGGAAAAGTCATGACAACGAAAAGTCATTGCAACAAAAAACAGAAAATATATGTCACAACTTTTCCGACAACCCAATGTTTTAGAAGTATAAATCATAATGAATTCTCCTGAAGCATTGTACTTTGTGTACTCTGTTGCTTTATGTCTCATTTTCAATTGAACATTAAGGGAATGCAGTATTTTAACTGTAAATCTCCCAATATCTTTACCTAGAGACCTGTAGCCATTTTTGTCCTTTATGAAATTTGTTTTCACCAAGAAAGGCAGGATTACATTTTTTTTTCTTCCAGATTGAGTTGGTGTAATATATTCTTAATTATCAAAATACTCATATAGCTTTGGGACTATGAAATAGTAAACATGATATGTGAAAAAGCTTGCCACCTAACTGTACAATCTTAATTATACAAAAATGGAAGTTTAGTTGTGTAGATACACACAGGGGACCTAGAAGGACACGTCAAACTGTAAACTGCTTGTGATAATGGATTACGCTGTTTCTGCTTCTTATGTTTCTCAGTTTCCTATTATATGCACGTGTTAACTTTTAAAAAATAAATGTTATTTAAAAGAAAAAAAAAACAATATAGACTCTAATGGTCAAAATTTTAAATTAAAAATACGAAAAAATACATTAAATAAAACTTCGATATGTCTGAAAGACATAAAGTCATCTTATTTTTAAACATTAGTAAAACTATTAAAGGGTATTTACGATTACATAACTTTAAAACAGTTCTGGGAAATAAAACGGTTAAACTATATTGAAGAAAATGGCTTTCTAGAATTCACATTTTCACATATTCTCACTGATTTCATTTATAATAATCTCAGTCAAAACAATTAAATGATGACAGTTACCATTTAGAAGAAAATTAGTAAGGCAGGAGGAAGGTCTACTATTTACATCTACAGGTGAAATTCGATAAGCGCCAGTGCAATAGTGTAATTCTGAAATAGAAGAAAACACTGATTTGAAAGAATATAAAGAATATTTCCACAATTAAAAGAGAAATTGAAAACAAAAACTTGTTTTTGAGCCCCTAAAACAATTAAAAACAAAAAGCGAAAAAGCAGCAAATTACTGAACCCTATATAACATATGACACTTTAAGAACCTTTAGTTTCTTTTCTTTTTCAATTATTTTTAAATACCTACCAATATTATTTGTCCTTGGTGTGCACCACTTTAATGTTATTGTTTCTTTAAATGAGCCTTCTCTACTGCTGCCACCTAAGTGGGTATCACCTTGAAAAATAAGTCAGAGAAACAGAAACATTACTAAATAGACCATAAACTTCAAATTGTTTACCCAAGATCTGAAAGAGTTTAATTTTTATAAGAGAAAATACTTCTGGGAGAACATCTTTTTTTATGAAGTCTCCTATAAAAGTACCAAGTAGAGTTTGGATATTAGCTATGATTAAAATAAATATTTAAGTTTCCTCCAAATTTCTCATTAATTAATGTAATCACCTCAGTCACTACATTGAAAGTCAATAGCAAAATTTTTTTAAATTTCAAGAATCTACAACTGCTCCCCTCTGATACCATTAAAAAAATAAAACAACACGGTTAAGTACTTAAAGAAAGCTACAGTAATCTAAAATGCACAACTAATTATACTGAATCCTAATGAATTTATGAGAAGAAACATAAAATGATGGATCTAGAAAATATGTAAGATATAACACTAAGCATTTTTTGTCTTAATGCAATGTACAGTAAGATGTTAATAAAAAAGAATGAGTAAGTGAAAAACTGTAAAGTTGACAAAGCGTTGAAGGAGATGTACTAGTACACAGTGCTATGAGCATCTATACAAAGGGATCTGACCTATGCTGAGACATCAGGGAAGGCTTCTTTGAGAAGTGAAAACTAGTTTGAGTTCTAAAGTTTGTTAAGCTAAATATACATTTAGTACATCTAACCTACCAAACATCATAGCTTAGCCTAGCCTACCCTAAACATGCAAAGAAGACAATATCCAAAAAACGCTGGCAATACAGTACACTGTAGAGTATTAGTTTGTTTATCCTTGTGATTGTGTACCTGACTGGGAACTGTGACTTGCTGCCGCTGCCCAGCATCATAAGAGACTATCATACTGCATCTTTACCCCAGGAAAATATCAAAATTCAAAATCTGAAGTACGGTTTCTACTGCATGCATATCACTTTCACATCACCATAAAGTTGAATAATCAAAAAATCCTAAGTCAAACCATTGTAACCTGGGGACTCCGTATAAATCTGGAGCTTAGAGAAGATATCTGGGCTAAAGTATAAGCCTACTCATCAAAACCCAGCTCTAATGTCGCCTACTGGTAAAACTTGCCTAACTCAGAGGCATAATCACATGCAACCCCGTCTTCCTCCAGCACTCTGTTCCTGTTGCTACCATAGCGTTTTGCACATGGTGTCCATGTATAATACAAAGAACTGAGTCAATCAATAACTATTTTAGAAAAATATGTTGTGTTACAAAGAATATTTTTACTGTTTTCATACATTTTAAAAATAAAAATTGATATTACCTCACAGGTTCTTCGTAATTTCCACATATTGTATTTTCAAAACCAAGTTCTTTACATTCCTTTGTTAAACATTACTACACCCATTTACCTTAATAGTTTTTCTCCTGTTAGAAATTCAGGTTATGTTCACTGCAAGATTGCTTATGCATGTAACAAATGTTATGACTGGTTTATGGTATTAACTCAAAAGATGTATATAACATAACCAAAGTCAACCATTTAATTCTCTCATAGCATCAATTTACATAGAAAACATTCTAAAAGATTTAGCAAAATGTCAAATCTTAAAGGCAATTCCACTGAATTTTAGGAATGGATGGAATATTACAGTTCATCTAATCCAGCATCTTTAATTTATAAGTATATAAACTGAAGTCTAGAATCACATGTGACTTGCTAATTAGTGGCAAAGCTTTAGCGCTTATCTCCTAACTCTTATCTCCTAACTCCAGTCTTCACCCATATATCATGCTGACACATTTGCAGAAATCACAGCTTTGGAGAAGAGACCTACTGATTCAAGTACTTTTTAGAGGAAAAAATAACACTAAATTTCAAAACAACTGGTTTTTATCCAGGCAAGCTATAAGGTTATTACTCTTTCAAGTCAGCTCCTGTTCTTTTCCCTTTCCCAAACTGGTCTGCCTACAAAAGACAAATTATAATATATCTTTAATGGCTCTCTTTTTCAATATTGTTCCATTAGCTTAGCCTTTCCCAAAGTAAATTCCACAGAAAGAACACTAAGTTCCATGGCCATTAATAGGTGACATTGTCAGATAAGTTTGGAAAGGAATGAACTAAAGTCAATCAGGTTTGTTTACTGAAGAACTTCTCAAAGCTGTTAGTATTCTTTCATGTTAGATCTTACAAATTAAGACTTTCCAGGGCCAGCGGAGGGCCCCGGTTCAGATCCCACATATGAGGGCCAGTGACACTGCCCTCTACAGCTAAGATGCTGAACAACAGCTCAATCTGGAGCTGGGTGCCGGGAGTAGCCGGCGACAACATGGGCTGCAGCCCCTGTGGCAGTGGGTTGCCATGGGCTACCGTGTGTAGCCAGCAGCCAGCGTGAGCGGCCAGCAGCCGCTGTGAGCGGCCATCCAGAAGCCGGCGACTGATCTGCCTCGCCCGGGAAGAGCGCAATGATGGTGCCAACTTGGGCCAGTGAAGCAACGTCCTCCACAACTAGACTGAAGAACAAAACGACAGCAACTTGTCTGTTCCCCTTCCCCCAATTCCCTAATAAAAATCTTAAAAAAAACAAAGACTTTCCAATGCCTCTTACTCACCACTTTTCAGGAAATCTACATGTGCATCTTTGTGATGAAGTAGCTCCACATCATAATTGGCAGATGTGTTAGCATGTTGCTCTTCCTTAAAGCAAAATTTAAAATAACTTGGTTTTGTTTTCAAAATAATGAAGTTATTTATTAACTATTAATTTTGTTTTTTGTTTAAATAAGAAATCAAATACACCCAACAAAAATTAGCTTAATAATGGTATAGTTTGCTCAATAATTCATCTATTTAAAGATGCAATAGTTTTCCACTGCAATATGAACTCTATTAAAAAAACTACTGGGTACATATAAGTAATACAGTATTTAATGATTTTTCTTACATTATCTCAGAACTAACATAGATGATTAATCCAGAAATTTTCAAAATTTTTTTACTCTGAATGTATTATCTTGCACAAATATACACAAATCATCTGCATACAAATATAATTTAACTGAAATAGTTTATATAAATTGAAAGTGAAATAGTTGTTTAAAAGAGGAAATAGCATCTTTAAATACCTACAATAAATTAGCAAACACCAATTATATAAAATAGCAAATACAGACTAATAAACAAGTTTAGTAACTTGTTTTCACTAAATAGTAAATAGGAACTTCAATATTAACTACTAACAAGAAAAAGAGATTAAAGAAAGAGTTCCACCAGGAGCACACAAATATAATCAAATTCTAAGAGCAAGGTATCTGTCACCCTCAGAGTACTTTCCTTATAACTCATGAAATTATATATATTAGTTTACTTGTTAATTGCTTCTGTATCCAAACCATTCTAAGAGGTAAAGCCAGCCAATCATACAAGGAGAAAATTAATAATAAAAAGATATTTCTCATATAATTTACTGTTCATCATATGGTGGCAAAACAATGAAACTGGGATTTATAAAAAAGCCTATTTGCATTTTTAAATATAGTGGGGTTACTTTATTTGTAAACATAATCAATAAAATTAAAATCAACTCCACTTGGTAAAAATTTATTTAAAGCTTACTATGGGCCAGGCATTGTGTTGGTCCTAGACAACTTAATGATAATATGATGAAATGGAACAGGTAGCAAGAGATTCCTAAGAAAATCCATTAGTAAAATCATAAGACTCACATCCTTGATTTTTCAGCTAGAGTAATAAATTCATTTAAAACTACAGGTTATTTTTCCCTGGTCAGACTACTAGTTACAAACACCTTTATACTGGGTAGGCAAAAACAAAAATACAGAAAATAAAAGGTCCACCAGAATACACAATGTAAATAAAATCTAATAACACAGCTGTCAGAAAAAGAATCACAGAAAAAGTAATCATTTAAGATAGAGATTATATTTTGATGAAAATAACTAGAACATAATTGAAAACAAAAATACTGATATAGAGTAAATTCTTATTAGAAAGAAAAATACAGCCTTTTCTTCTGTGATCCTTTCTTGTTGTTTTTCAGCATTTACTAACCTGGTCAAAGACACTGAATGTGGGCTAGCAAAACAGAAAATATGATATGAGGAGAAAAAGTTAAGGTTCAATTAAAATAAATAATACATGTCAAACAAATATTTAAAGCACACAGAGCTTTCAAAATAGCAAGAAAAAGAACTGCCTACCTTCATTGGAATATTTGTAATAGTAGTTGAAGCCAAGTCAAAATGTTGCTGCACTAAAATGTTTAATTTGGTAGCAAGATGCCGCCCTGCACGAACACTATGAACTTCACTGGTTAAAACAGGGGATAACTACAAAAAAGTATGACAAAAACCCCATAAAACATTAATACATTATAACCAAGTGCTAAATATTTTACTTCGACCCATAAAAATTAAGTCGTTTTTCTTTTTAGAATTTGGAAAAATAAAAAGGTCCACAAGTTAACTATGATAATTATTTTAGCAATAAATGTTCATGCATTCATTCATTCAACAGATAGGTATTAAGCAGAACTCACTACATTTTATGCCAGAAACTGTGTGAGCAATTGGAGGATACAGCAGTAAACAAGACAAAGCCCCTGTCCCCTTGAAACTTAGAGTAAATGTAAGTTTTTGATTTAAATATACATTTTAATTTATAATTTTAATTTTATTTATCTACGGGCAAAATGGATTTAAAGTGGTCCATAGAAATACCGTAAAAAAAATAATTCATTTTATGGGAAGGACAAACCCCTAAAGATAAAATTACTTATAACAAATGTGGAAACCACAAACACTCATATTTTATCACCAATAAATGTGATAAGGCAGCCAAAAGTTACTTATAACAAGGACACACAAAATTTTACTAATTCCAGGGTAACAATATATATTGCAAATAAATTTTTTAGTTATCACAAAGCCAACATATTGCTACATTATCAAGAGGCAGAAAGAAGTTAAAAAAAAAAAAAAGGGCTTACACTGAAAACCACCTAAAAACACAACAATAAAACTAATGGCCTAAAAATACCACTTAACTATAAAACATTCATAGACTAAGGTAAAACTTCACGTTTACATGAAATAAGGCTAAATGCAAAACCAGAACATAAGAACATACACATTTAATATAATTACATATATCTATATTTACAAACACTGACAAGGAATATTATGTGATGCAAATCCTTTTAACAGTCAATAGTCATCTTTCCTTTAAAATTGTTCAAATTTATTTAAAAAACAAAACCAAGGTTGGAAATTAAGTTTTTCCCTATCTAAATGGGGAAAAAATTAATTTCTATGTTATTGGAGTGTATTTTTGTTAAAGAGTGTGTTGCTTTTCTAATAAGGAAAAAAAGATATTATAGAATAAAAAGTCATTTAAGCAACTAAAATCCACTACAGTAATTGAAATTTTAGAAACAATATAAATTGTGTATGGTTTTGCAACACATTTAAATGTAGTTTTTTTTGTTTGTTTGTTTTGTTTTTTTTTT
>NW_017731863.1:1129542-1155870 GCF_001890085.2 Hipposideros armiger | reverse complement strand
ATCAACTCTTTTTTTTTTTTTTTTTTTTTTTTTTTTAGCTGAGCCATCCTGCTACCTGTTGGGCAGCTCAGCGGCTGCTCAGCTCGGGCTGGACTCGAACCGCTGGTTTTGCAACACATTTAAATAAATGTCAACAGGCAAGCAAAACGGAAAACACTTTAAAATCTACAATTGTAACATAAAGAACCAACCTAGGTATTTTGCTATACAGGTTGAAAACTCAAAATATTTTCTTGGCAGAAAATGTTAGCAATGTGATCACTATAATGCTAACTAATTCTTTTCAGCATTTATTACTAAAATAACTAACAATGATCTTTTCTTCCATTACTTCTGCACTTACCTCTTTTTTAGGACGATCAGAAACAAGGCTGTCTTCACCAACTGGGTAGGTATGGATCAAGACCAGCTCACACTTCTGAATCTGCATGAGACTTAAAGAAAAACTTTTCACTTAGAATACAGAATACATACTACGTAAAGAATCTAGTATCAAGAGTTGTACGTAATAAAACAGTGTATCTCTATAATCAGATACTACTGTGAACACGAAAACTAAATATTTTGAAAAACTGTTTAGCTGTTGTACTTGTATGAACATTTAATGAATTTATATAAATTAAATTCATGCAAAAATGATAATTTACTGAGTTTGAAGGGTAAAATAAAGGGAAAATTCTTATAATCAGGTAATTTTTATAATAAATAACTGACACAGAGTAAATGAATATACTGTGTATTAGTTTCCTTTTTACTAATGTTTAAGAGCAAAATCAGACAATATTGTTACCTATATAATTGGTTATTTCCAAGAATACAGGATTTGTAATGCTAAAAGTTTCCCCCAACTTTTTATTTTCAAGTTTCCAAACCTATAGAAAAGTTGAAAGTACTATTCAATGAATATCCATATATCCTTAACCTAGCTTCACTAAGTGTTAGCTGTGCTTGTTTTGTCTTTATCTAAATAGATGTACATTCTTTTTTTAACTAAGCCACTTGAGAGTAAGTTGCAGAGAAAATGATACTTCATTCATAAATACCTCAGCATGCTTCCCCTAGTGAGAATAATCCTGCTCATTTACAATACCAGTCCGCTTAAGAAAATTAATAGCTCCATCTTAGACCCCACATTGCAACTGTCCCAAAAACATCTTTAATAGATTTTTTTCTTTGTAAAAAATTCATATAATGCAATTAGTTGTTATATTTTGATTTGGTACATACTAAATAATGCCATAGCAATTTGATCATTTTACAAATTTGAAGTACAGTATGAGAGGAAGCCATCAAAACAAATATACATTATAAATTTACATATTATGTTAGCCTTCTGATCACCTTTCTTATGAAAAAAGTAAAATTTTAAAGTGAAAGGGAAAACGGGAAACTTTCTAATCCAACATACATTTTTTTGACTAATTTGTAGAACCCGTAGAGAATTCTACCAATTACTATTAAAAGTACTGAAATAGCTATAACGAAATACATATGACTATAAGATGGAATATTTATTTCATTTATGGATTATACTCACTGATCGGAATTTGCAGCAAGCTTGTTATGCTCATGAATCGTTTCCTGGACACAATCCTCAAGCATTCGCACATGACTATCACTAATGGCATAAAAAAGTTACAACAAACTTAAAGGAATAAACAGTAAGAGAAAAATTAAACACACTACTCAGCTGAAGTATCTTGTTATAGGCACTTAAAATTACTTCAGTAAGGACTGTCTTGAGCATGCTCATTCACAATACCACACAAACAGCCAAAAAACTAATGAGAAAAAAGTCAAATTAACCTACATGATGGCAATCTAAACAGTTTTCCCTGAGAGGAGCCTTTATTAGAGTTGGATAAACAACAGCTTCAATATTAGAAAGGCCATGTATGACATGCATAAATGCTAACATGCTGTCCCTGCTATTTTCAACGAGAGCTGCAACAGGACATAAAAATGGCCTCCGTGAAAGAATTAATGTGATTAACATCTCACCTTTTTGCATTAGTAATGCAGATTATTCGTCCTCTGTTTCCAACACGTTCTGCATTCTCCATTAGTAGAGTACGGGCCTCATGTTGGTATTCTGTAATTTTACAGAGGGTTTCCACTGCTGCAACAAGACCATGTAGAATACTGCAGCATTCTGGATCTGCCCGGGGATTAGGAGGCCCAACAGCAGCTAATGCTGCCATTAGCTAAGGAGAAGGGAAAACAATTCTGTTGAGTATGTACAAGTCAGACAAAGACACCATCAGAAAAGAACACTATAAACCAGTATATCTTATAAATATGGACACCAATATCCTCAACAAAATGTTAATACTAGCATATTGAATCCAGCAACATATAAAAGGAATTATAAACCATGAGCAAGTGGGACTCATCCCAGGAATGCAAAGTCAATGTGAAATTCTACATTAACGTAAATATCATATCAATAGAAAAATTTTGTAAATCACATGATCTGCAAAAAATACCAAGAAAAAGCATTTGACAAAATCCAAGACCTTTTCATGATAAAAACACTCCACAAACTAGAAATAGAAGGAAACTTCCTCAAACAATAAAAGGCACCTACGAAAAATCTACAGATAACATCATGCTTAATGGTCAAGACTGGATGTATGCCATCTAAGATCACAAACAGTAGAAGGATGGCCACTCTCATGACTTCTATTCAACACTGTGCTGGAGGTTCTACAGAGAGCAATTAGGAAAGGTAAACAAAAGGAATCTAGATTGGAAAGGAAAAAGTAAAACTATCTCTATGTTGCAGGGACACAATCTTGTATGCAGAAAATCCTAAGGACTCCACTAAAACACTATTAGAAATAAGCAAGTTCGGCAATGTTGCAGGATATATGATCAATATGCAAAAACCAACTGTACCGTAATATACTCGCAATGACCTCAAAAATGAAATGAATAAAACAATTCCATTTACAATGTCACCAAAAAGGAAATACATAGGAATAAATTCAACAAAAGAAATGTAATTCCTATATTCTGAGAACTGCAAAACATTGTTGAAAGAAATTAAATATCTAAATGAATGAAAAACATCCCATGTTCATGAACTGGAAGAATTAGTATTGTTAAAATGTTAAAATATAATGCAAACTGAATTACAGATTAAACAAAACCCCTGTCATAATACCAGCAGGCTTCTTTGTAGAAATTGACCAGCTGATTCTAAAATTCATATGGAATTGCAAGGAACCCAGAATAGCCAAAACAATCTTGAAAAAGAACAAAGTAGGAAGACTTTGCTTTGTAAATGTATAAAGATAACCTGGAAAGACTCATAAATAACTAAAAGTTGTGGGGATAAATAGTGACGTGCTGGTAAACCAGCTCTCCAAAGGAAAAAAACAAGCCCTAATTTGCAGTGTTTGCCAATATCTATGGTTTAATATTCCCATCATAGCCGATTTCAAACTTCACTGAATATGAAGTTGGCAGATGCGCACACTCAGCACTCAGCTCTCCCAAGATGACATGAGCAGGCTCGAGCACACCACTAACTGGGGCGGGGGATGAGTAGGAAACTTATCAAGGTTTACATTTTACTCACACACACACACACACACATGCATGTATATGTGTACATATGCACATATGTATGTATATACATGTAAATTTTATTTTAAAATGACATAGGTATTACCTATTCATAAAGTAATGAAAAGAGAAAGAAAAAAAAATACTGTGTATTCATGACTATATGAAGTCCCTGGTACATAGGAGAAGCTTAATTAAAAGTTGCTTTTTAGGGAAGAGGTATTGTGGTCCTGGGGGAAGTAGCACAAAGATTAACTTTTAAAGGCAGAGGTGAATTAAAATTCTGGCTCTGCTTTTTAATACTATGTGAACCTGGTCAACCTCACCCAGCCCCTTTCCTAAACTGAAAGTGAAAATAGTAGTAAAACCTGTCCCACATACTGTGATCCTTTCAAATTTTATTGAATTTAGCCAACAAAAGCAAGACCAAAATTCCTGAAGTCTGATGATTTTTTAAGAATAAACTTTAAGATGTATAGGATAGAGTTAGGTGTTAGAACAGAAAGAGCTCTGGAGCCAGGTATATAAGTCAAAGCTGGCCCGTGAGCCTCAGTTCCCTCACCTGCATAACGAACGAGTAGAAGCAAAAGATGTCAACAATCCTTTCAGCCCAAACATTCTTCAATCAATCTACTTCACTTGTTATTCATGATTTATTCACAAAAACTAGGTAAAAGTGTGACACAGATAACCAAATCTAAACATTAAATGTTAACAGAGACAAGATTAAGGTCAATTACTTTACTCATCTGAAACACCAGTGATTTGCTATATAGTTGCCTTCACAATGGAGTTTTCCCCCATTCCTAATTTAAAGGCAATGGGTGTGATATGTGCATGCCCCTTCAGAAAGCACAGTGAAGTAGTAATTCTCTCATCATCAGTATCTACCAGTATTAAATGCATACCTTTTACTGCACTGCAGAGGTAAAGTAAGGAAAATCTATACAAATTTGTACTTATTTTTATTCCTACACAACTAGAGAGGCTTCAAGCTTTTCACAATAACTCTTGAAAGAAAAAAAGCAGAATATGTGCCATTTCAAAAAGACAATACAGAGAGAATGGATGGAGTCCTTAATATTATTTTTTCAAGTAATGAAAGGATAAAGAATATTCTGTAGTGATATAAATGCAAAGCCAAGCCAATAAAAGCCCACCCCCTTTAGTGAGTTGCCTCAAAAGAATGAAAGGATATGTTTACATTGTATAACACTAATCACAACATTTTAAGACCGAACACAGTGACAAACACACTTTCTTTAAAATACATTTGGATGGGATTACTTCCACTGAAGTGCATCCATCAACAGAAAAATTTTAACATGAAATAATTCCAACAATGTATTCAAATATTTCACTACTGCCTGCCTCTCATGTTCATATTCATCAGTGAAGAACCTAGTGAAGTCTAATATCCAACTAAATACTAGCAAAGAACATAATCTACCCTAAACTCAATATCCTCAGATAAAAAATATTTGAAAAGCCTACAGTGGGTGGATTGAACATGGGTTTATTTCTGTTCCCTCCAAAAACTGCACTAAAACAGTAATAAAGAAATTTAATTTTAAAAAGCATAAACCAAAGGGGGAAAACAAAATATAAACCCACAAAGATGAAAAGAATGGAGAAAACAACAGCAAACAAGAAATGTCAACAAGAATATCAGAATGGATGGAGGAATGGTAACAGACTTTATAAGACTAAGTAAGTTGAAATCTACATGCCTACAGAGGAAAAAAGGCAAAATGGTATGTCCTTCAAATTCCAACAGTTCAGGAACTGGAGGCATCAAGTACCACACAAAACAAGGGTGAGGCAAGATATTTAAAACAATGACTGGCTTAAAGTCAGTGTAAGAAGCAAACTGACTCCCAAATCTTACAGCCTAACCTGTGTAACTAACTTCCTCGCCCTGATTCCCACCAGATACAGAATCGCATTCCTTGGAGGAACTGAACTAGAAAGGTACCAAGCAGGAATACCACAAGGCATAGGAAGGTATAAAGATAAGATACTAACTAGACCAGTGCAGTCCAATAGAACTTTCTCTGATGAAATGTTCTGTATCTGTGATGTCCAATACAGTAGTCACCACCTACAGGTGGCCTATTGACCAGTTGAAACATGGCTAACGCTACAAAGAAATTGAATTTTTTACTATACTTAATTTTAATTAATTTAAGTAATAGCTATTTCATAGCTAACAGTAGCTATATATGGCTAGATCCTATATCGGATAGCACGGTACTAGACCAAAATCAGAAAGACTGAGTGAATGTTTGCCTACTAGATAGTAGAATATACCCTTCTCGTTGGCACCCAGAAGGCTAACAACCAAGTTTATAGCATACAGGTAAAACAACGGAAGATCTCTAGAGACCCTGAACAGTCCCAGAGTGATGGTCTGTTGATTCTGACATGTGGAAGTCCCCCAGTGAAAACAATTAAACCACAGGGAAGCCAAGTCAGTCAGTAATACCTATTCCACAACACACAGGTCTTCTAATCTGCTGTTTAGTGACATGTCTTTAAATAAGACTGCACAGCTAAATATCAGCACGCATTTAAGAAAAGCCTCAACATGAAAAGAACTCTGAGAACATTGAGAGATCAAAAGGAAAACTTCAAACACTTTCAGATTAAAATATTATACCCATAAAACAAGAAAAGAATATGACAAAAATGGACATAATTAAAGCATAGGCAAAAGCTCTCAGAAATTAAAAATACAATGAAATAAAAAGTCCCATATAAGGGTTAAAAGGAAATAGGTAAAAGGCTCAGAAAGTAGAACAATAAGAGGACTGATAACAAAAAGAATAAGGAATTTAATTCAGGCGGTCCAACACTGCACTAATAGGGATTCCTGAAAAACACAGAACACAGAGACAAGAACACTATCAAACAAACAATATAGAGAAATTTTGCTGAAGAATATAAAGCCTAACACATGAACGACAAAAGACTAACACCAAAGCACATCACTGAGATATTTCAGAACATAAGGGAGAAAGAAAAGATTCTAAAAGGTATTAGAAATTATGAAGAAAAATGATACTTCTCAACAACAGTAGTAGCTGTAAAACTGTGAAGCAATGCCTCAGAATTTTGAGGAAAAAGTTATTTCCAACCTAACATTTCTATACCCCAAGTATCAATAAAGTGTAAGGTAAGTTACAGAAATTCTGGAGGTTATACTCTTTCAAAATAAGAGATTCCAGGGCCAGCTGAGTGGCGCATTGGTTAAGAGCTGTCTTGGGATGCCAGCTCTGAGCAGCAGGGCCCCGGTTCGGATCCCACATGAGGGACAGTAACGCTGTGCCCTCTACAGCTAAGATGGTGAACAACAGCTCGACCTGGAGCTAGGCTGCCGTGAGTCGCCAGCGACGGCATAGGCTGCAGCCCCTGCTGCAGTGGGCTGCCATAAGCTACCAAGAGTGGCTGGCAGCCAGTGTGAGTGGCTGGCAGCCGCTGCCAAGAGCCGCCATGAGCGACCGTCCAGAGGCTGGCGACCGATCTGACTCATCCAGGAAGAGCGCAATGATAATACCAACATGGGCCAGTGAAGCAACGTCCTCCACAACTAGACTGAAAAACAAAAGGACAACAACTTGTCTGTTTCCCTTCCCCCGATTCCCCAGTGCTGTTCCCCTCCCCCAATTCTCCTATAAAATCTTTAAAAAAAATAAGAGATTCCACAAAGAAAAAGAGGAAAAAAACAGGATATGAAAAATAGGGAGAGAGGAGATGACAGCAGTGCACCGCACCCAGCCTAGAAAAGAGCCAATTCGAAGTGGGGCAGAAAACTGTGCTCCAAGAACTTTTCCAAAGAAAAAAACAAAAAATAAAACTGCTAAATTTATGATACATTTATTATTTAAAAAATTGAGGGCTGGCTGAGTGGCTCATTGGTTAAGAGTTGGCTTGGAAGCATGGGCTCTGAGCAGCAGGGCTGCCAGTTCGGATACCACATGGGCCAGTGATGTTGCACCCTCTACAGCTAAGATGCTGAACAACAGCTCGACCTGGAGCTGGGCTGCCATGAGTTTCCGGTGACGGCGTAGGCTGCAATGGGGCTGCAGTGGGCTGCTGTAAGCTACCATGAGAAGCTGGCAACCACCATGAGCGGCCATCCAATGGCCAGCGACCGATCGGCCTCAGCCAGGAAGAGCGCAATGATCACAATACCAACATGGACCAGTGAAGCAACGTCCTCCACAACTAGGCTAAAGAACAAAAAAGAACAGCAACTTGTCTGCTCCCCTTCCCTGATTCCCCAAAACTGTTCCCTCCAATTCCCCAATAAAAAACCTTTGAAAAAAAAAATTTGAAAAGTTTTGTAGAGATATGAGGAAAAGCATCAACAGATACAGGAAACTAAGCAAATTAAGAAGAAAAGATGGAGGTGATAAATTCCAAGAACAAAAAGTTGTACAAGAAAAAACAATACAAAAGTCAGAATCATTATTCTATACACCTTAAACTTATACAGTGCTGTAGATCATATTTTCTGTATGTCAACTATATCTCAATGAAAACTTAAAAAAGGAAGTAGTCACATATATTACATGCCTTAGCAGTCAATAACACTTTACATAGACATTATGAAGCAAAAATGGAATTTTGCATTAACCATATATTCAGATAAAACAATATTGAGAAAATGAGGGAAGGGACGGGAGCAGGCATAGTGGCATAGGTGAGAGGGAATATTAAAGGTAATTCTTCATTGACAATAATAATAAATATATAAAATTTAAACTGACAACTCTATAAATGGCAGTAAAAAACGTTATTTAGAGATATGGAAGTAAATACTAAATGAGCTAGACCTGAAAGTTTGTTACTAGGAAATGGGAAAAGACTGGAATGAATAGCTGTTTCCCTTTTAGTATTAGTTGGTATTTTAAAACTATGTGCAAACACTATTTTGATAAAAAATGTTTTTAATCATTTTTTTAAAATAAAGTATTCCCCCCTTCACATAATTTTCAAAAAGGCCACCGTTCAAAAATCTAACCATACCTCCTGCAAATTTTGGTCTTCTTGGGTCCAAGAATTTAAAACATGTGCTCCAGAGTCACTCACAATGAAATTCACCTAACAGATTTCAAAGCAATAATTAGTATTCACGTCCAATTCCACTCAATCACATCACATTTAAAATGTAAAGTTTGCTACTAGTTAATAGTAAAAAGAATGAGAAATAAAATAAAATACATCTCTAGCTCTGATTTGTTGATTGACTCAGTCATTCATTTTATAGGTACAGAATGCCTAGTACACGACAGGTGTTATTTTCGGCACTGGAGATATGGGAATACAGTGATGAATAAGACAGTTCTGTTACTCACAATGTGGGGAAAGCCAGGGGTTTGGGGGGTGTGGTAAGATAGAGAGCAGTGCAGAGAGAATACAAACAAACAAATAAATGAACAAAATAATTTCAGAGAGTGATAAATGCCAAGAAAGAGAAGTTGGTTAACTATTTTAGGTTGGTTGGACAGAGAAGGGCTCTCTATAGAAGTGGCAATTGCAGGGACTCCAAAAACGACCAAAAGAAACCAGCCATGGAAAGAGCTGGGGGTAGAGAATTCCAGGTATAGCAAACAGCCAATGCAAAGGCCTCTAAGTGGATATCCTCAAAAGGATGAAGGTCAGAGCAGGCAAAAGGGCAGGAGATAAGCTCAGAAAAGTGGGAGATAGCCATATCACATATGGCACTGAAAGCTAAAATAATGGATTTGGACTTTATTCTACATTTTAAAGTAAAATGCAAAAAAAAAGAAAAAAAATACTATCAAGTAAGATGATAATGACAGTAAGGATATATGCGTTATTAGAAAGTATATCAAACGATGACTATGTTCCTTTTGGGGAAAGGGTGAGATCGTTTCTTTCCCTTTTAGATCATTAGACTATATGATCTAATCCATGAGCTTTTCTCCTAATATTCATGAAATACTAGTTTTGCTTCCCCAATAAGTTTGATAAGCAGCCTTCTCACTGAAGACTTAACCGACAGGGACATATTTTACCAGCCTCTTTACTTAGATTATGTCATTGAAATCCTACAATTGTACAAAGTAGGTGTTATGCTTACATGGGAAGAAACTGGGGCTTGGACAGATTAAGCAATAGGATCAAGGTCACACTGCTAGTAGCCAACAATGCCAGGATTTGAGCCAAAGCCTGTACGTACCCTAAACCACAACATTATCCTCCCTCTCATATTTTTTTTATCCTACATAATGCACAATTTGCAGAGGGACTAAAAGTTTTATTTTAATTTGGAATATATTTGAATGTATAATATTAGACTCTACGTTCAGTCTTACTGTAATTGCCCTACCTGTGCGAGGCTAAGAATTGGCTAGGTCCCAGCCTTGGCTGCTCCAAAATCAGACAGAAAGCAAATCATCCATTTATGGCTAACCGAACGACTTTGCCAAAATAAAACAGTTGCTATTCTTAAAGTGAAGATAATTTTTACACCTGAAAATTTCTATCAATATGCAATTGCTCTTCTCATCGATGAAAACAATTTCTGCTCAGCATTATTAAGAGCATTTCTTTCTAATATGGCCAAATTCTGCAGCAGTTTAGCACACATGCACTGAAATTATGTTTAAGCAGCCAGCCTGCCTAGGTTCAAATTCTGGTTCTGCCTCTAACTAGCTATGTGACTCAAGTTTCTTCTATTTACCTCAGTTTCCGCATCTCCAACATGGCAGTAATAAACAAGGCTGATATTCAAATGGTACTTCAAAGCACAGTCTGACAAATTGCTTATAGCCAACATCCCTTCTGCTTAGGCTGGCAAAAATCAACAGTCAGTGCCTGTTCTACTCTGGTTACTATATACTTTGAATATTATCCCAGTAGTTACAGTAGCTACCTCATAGGATTGTCTGAGAACTGGAGGAGTTAATACATATGAAGCACTCTGGAACACGCCTGGCACACATAAGTGCTCCATAATTGTTAGCGTTACTATTGGTCACAACTCAATACACATAACATTTAATCCCCAAGGGGAGTTCTACATATCACATTTTTATAGTAAACAAACAGTTTAAGTCAAATCTACAGCACATTTATATATTAAAAAAATGTAGTAAGCAGTTAAGCACATCCCGAAAAATCATGACTTTTGCTTGTACTTCACACTCACCAGCTTTTTGAAAGGAAATATATCATACATTATTCTACAATATTCCATGGAAGATTCTACTGAGCAAGTCCACAATGATTTAGATATGGGGGCCAAAGGGATGATTCCTTGGGTCCTATTCTTCACCAGCATGTCAAACTCGACATGCTGTCTGCATGATTCTGCCATGTAAGGGCAGTGATCCACAACAAATACTGTTTTATGAGATTCAGAAAAAATCTTCATTTTGTTTAAACCTGTAAGGGATAAGATAGATTAGTCAAATGTCTTATATATAACACTTAATAACCTTAAATTATCTCTAATTGTGTCTTTTCTTCAAGATTTGGTAGGGAATGTGAATAATCATTATCCAAAGAAATGCATCCAATAAAGGACAAAATTTAGTGCGGTCATGACCAGAAAGTAACTACCAATTCAAGGGATGAGCTACACCACATTAAGCTGTCACTCTATCAATCACAGGCAAAATTACAGTCCATACATATTTTCTTGCTTTTTGAATGAACTTAAAATAGCCGGAAGAAAATATTTTTACAAATTATACCTGATCCCTTACATTATAAACGACAAATACTCTTCAAATACACTTTTGATGATCCTTGTTAATTGACATCAATCACATATAAACTCCCGTAACTAACTCAAGTCAGCAGTTTTGAGCTTCCCCCTCCAAAGTCTCAAGGGTTCTGAAAAAAGCAGGGGGTGGGAAAAACAGGAAAGAAGAGTGACAGCAAAAGGAAAGATCAAAACATAATAGACATCTCTGAACACAACTGCATACCGGGTCTGCGCATTAGGATAAGGGCCCCAAATTCACAATCTCTCCCTTAGCTTTTGAAACCCCACAGTAACTTATCACGTAGAACAGGAACTTAGTTGCTATCATTACACTGGTAGGGAGGAGAAACTTTTAAAACTTTTTCTTACAAAAACGCCCTTGCTTCGCTAATAAAATCTTATACTGAACAGACAAACCACATTCAAAAAGCAAGAAAAAAAGTGTTCATCAAAACGAACTGACTTTTTACGATCCAGCTATTTTCTTCTGCTTTCAAATGCATTTCCCCTTCATGCAAAACTCTTCGTTGAGAAACCTAGACACACTCTGCTGGAGGGTGCGGGGTGGAAAGTACAAGGTGAGTGGATAAGGAAGACCTCAGGATTGAGGTTAGCTTACTTTCGTGCCTGGTCCTGCAGAGAAAACGAACAGAAGCTATGGACTACAGCCTCTCTGGCAAAGGCTGCTGGCTGGGTGGGGAGGGTCAGCGCACATTCAGGAGTGTCTGGTACCAAAGACAGGGGACTATGCTTTCCCCGCTCATCTTCTAGCACACCGGTTCTTCCCAAGCTTCCTAAATGCAGGAGCGCGCGCGCGTGCGCGTGAACACAAACACTCACACACTGGGACTCGCGCGTGCGCAAGGCACTCTTCGACGGCCCCGCCAAGCTGCCCTTCCCCCTCGGTGGGCCAGACGCCCAGGTCGCGGAACAGGAAGAGGGCGGAGCCAAGGGGAAAAAAAATGCTTCCGACCCTCAAGATTTTCTACCCGCTAATTTTCCCAGTCACCCACTGGGAATTTTGTTCCGGGCGACCTGAGAGCCTCCCCAACAGCGAAGTACCAACCACGGCACCTAAACCAGCCACGGCCCCTAAAGCGTAAGACCCTCCCACCCGGTCTTCCCTTCTCGGTCTCTTCACCCAGGCCGGGTTCCCTGGCAAAACTCGCGAGACCTTGTGAGAGGCCAAGCAAAAATCTGAGTTGATAAATGGGGAGGGACTTAGAATGGACCCGCCCCCACCTCTCGCGCATGTCAGGGAGAAGCCGCAAATAAATCTCTAGGCTCTGCCCTCCGCGGTGACGACAGGGAGGAAGTCTCGCGAGGTTGGAGACCTGTGGGAACGCTAGTGGGAGGCAGTCATCGGAGGTTTCCCCCCGGCCAGTGATGGGGCTGAGCTCCGCCGATCCCGCAGCCTTCCCCCGACTCCTGCCGGGTTCTGCGTCTGCTCGCTGAAGAAACCTAACAGGAGAAAGGAAATCTCTTCTTTGGGTGCATAGGTCCCAGTTGGCAGAGGCTTTGAGTCCTAATCGCCACAGCTGACGGCTGCGAGGGATTGAGAGCAGAGTAAGTGGAATTATCCAGGGACAAGAAGAAGGCGTAGGGAGCCGGAAGCTTCCTCCCCCTGGGCCACTCTGGTGCTTTGCACCTCCTGAACTACCTGCTGCCCGGCCCTAGTCGTTTCCCCCCACCGGCTATCCGAGGGGTATTTCCCCTCCCCGGCCTCAGCTCTGAGCTCCTCTTTCCGGAACTGAGGTGAGGCAAGTTTAATGAAAATACAGCCTTGGCCCTAACCCTGTGGACACACCTTCCGTATCTGTGTTTTTCTGGCCTGACCCACCTGGGAGCTCACCATTGAAGGGTGTAGGGAAGAGGGACTCTTCGGTTTCCAGTTTATCTCTTTGCAGCCTATGTCATGGATAACTACTCCCTCTTTTGTTGAAACAGCCCTCCAAGAAATACTCCTCTTTGCCTGCTTTTCTTCCAGCCTTTCTTCTGTGTCCAGTTTTTGATCACGAACCAGTATCCCTCCTGCTGTCCAAACTAGAAACCTTCGTCCTTGATTTTGCGTTCCCACTTGCACTGCACTGTGTTATTTCTTATTTCGCCGGAATCGTTGCAGTTGCCCTGCCCTAAGGTTCCCCACCATCATCCTTCCCATACAGTTACCACCATTCTGAAATACAAATCTGTTTCTATCACGCCTTTCCTTAAACTTTTCGATAACCGTATTGCTGGCAGAATTATTTCCTAATGGTTAAGCATTGTCGTTCAGGACCTTTCACTATGGATCCCAGTCCATTTTACCTTTTTACTCGCATCTTGCACCTTCAAATACCTCACTGCCCCATACCAGGCTGTTTCCCCAAACACGTTATGCACTTTCCCAGCTCTATGCTTTGGCTCCTGCTCTGCCATTTGTCTAGAATGCTTACTCTTCCTTTTTAAGTTTTTTTTTTTTTACCACCTATAACAACCCAATCCATAGATCGTTGTCACCTCAGACTCCCCCAGATGACATTGATAAAAATCCCTGGGCTAACAAAGCACTTGAAACAGTTCTAGGGTATTTATTAGGTTGTATTACTTTTTTCATGTATCTGACTCTTGTGCCAGTTTGAACTGGAGTCTGTCTGATTCATATTTGTAACAAAAGGTAGTCCAGTGTTTGGCACATAGCAGGCGTTATTTATATATACATATGTATAAATATTTATAATGTAATAGTTCTAAAGATTCACCATAGGAGTCCTTAGTTCCCCTAAAATCATAGAATTTTTAGAGCCAAAGGAATCGTGTATATTAGCTAAATGGCCACTGACTTGTGTTAAATGTGAATAACCCTTTACCCCTCACACACAAGTAATTGTACTTTTAGTATTTGTTTATTGAGATTATGCATAACGACAAAAGAAACCTGTTTTTCAATGATTTTTGTATTATACTAGTATATGTATATATTTGAAAAATAGTGGCATATATGTATGAAAGAAATATTTTAGACTACAGTCCTTGCTTGGTGTATGTACGTCCATACAACTCTTCCAATGACTCCTTGGTCTATAGGTTAGAAATAACTGGTTTGGATTAGGTTCCTTCTTGAATTGTCGTATTTGTTTGAACATATGATATGTGTCTATGCAACTTAATATTTAGCCACAATTCTAAGGTAACATATGTAATTTTAAAATATTCTCCTGTGTCCTTACTTTCAAATTCTGTTCCTTCCACCTTTAAAAATTCATCATAAAGCTTCAAATGTGTTCATTCCATCTTGTTTAAGGGCTGAAAATATTCTGTGCTTTCAAATACAGTGATGTGTCTGTATAAGGTGCTTATTTTATATGTAATTTACATGCATTCTTTCTTGATCTCTTTAGATTATATGTTTATAAGAAAACCATACTATGCCTTTTTATTTTTCTGTTTCTGTACGTGTCTGTTAATATTATCTACTAATTAATATTAGAGGTACCTACCTGAACAACTCAATAAAAAATTTTATCTAAACTAGATTAACATTTGAAGACACTTAAGTGGCATTATCAGTAGTCACACTATTTCTTCTATAGGTCAAGTTATAGGATAGTGGATTTGTGGATAAAAGAAAAAAAGAGTGACTTAAATTTCTTTAAAATTTCTTTAACCAAAATCTAAAACTGAACAGCTGTCAGTTGCAGTCATGGGTGGGCGGTAGTTTCTCTTTTATCAGCAGCGGAATGTTCTGAACCCTCTGCCAGGAGTCTGACTGAATGTTTTGGGTGGTATTGTGGGCGAGTATGTAGCTAATGCAGGGGGGGAAATCCTGCTTTAGAAAAATTTCACCTGTAATTTGGAACTACCTATAGAAGATAATGTAAGTGCACTGTGACTAGTTAAGATAAGCACTATAAAAATAGAAACTAAATTGAGAATACTTTTTTTTTTCCTGGAGTCTATTTTTTTTTTTAATTTAAAACTTGCTAGAGAATTTGGAAAACAGTCTTCCTCCCACTCCACTTCCTGGCTGAAAAAGAGAAAAGAGGGGGAAAAGCACGATGTTTTTCAAAAAAGGTGGTAAAATAAGTGCATATTATAAAATATTTTAAACTTTTCTGTGGTTTCACATACAGGAAATGAACATGCAGATTCTTAGAAACTGTGTCATTGTTTTTCTGAAGTGCCAATAAAATTATGCTTTGAATTACCTGATGTTTATAATTCATTTCTCTGAATAGCTATATTTTTATAATTACAAAACAAATTTTAAACATAGTATATTTTGATAGTAATATTTCATTATGCAATCTAGAGAATGTTTTTTAAATTGGATGTTAATTGTAGTTTCAAATAGCCTATCAGTAAACATTCATTGGTCTTATAATTAACTATAATTAACTATTGGTCTTATAATGCCTAATTAAAAGGAATGCTAGACTTTAGTTATACAGAAATACATTTGAAATTTTGTTATTTTTTTCATCTTTTCTTCATTTACACTCCCATTTATTTTCTATTGCTAGCTTGAAATGCAATTTTTATAATGTCTTGGAAGTCCCATTGGTGAAGTAGGGTCAGGGAATTTGCTTTGTTTTTCTAGCCAGGATGACCAAGATCGTTTTTATATAGGTAAAAGCACTCGGGACCCTGGGGATTCACCTTTGCTCCTGAGTAGATTACTAGACTGGAGATCAGAAATTCTATTTCTGGTACTAGCTTGGTTCCTTCCTTGCTCAGTGGTGCTGTCATTCAGCTCCTTACATTTGGAATCCCTGAATTTGTTTCCTCATTGATACAATGGGAATAACTCTTGTCCTTTGGACCAAACGACAATATAAGGTAGTAGTCTTCAGGTTCAGAAATCTACCAACAGTTTAAATTAATTAAAATGATTACTTAGCAGTTTGATTTTACTCTAGAGTGTTCTAGAGGTCCATTTGGATTGAACTAGGTTAAAGAGAACACTAAGAATGGGTAAAGCAATTTTGAAGAAGAAAAAGATGGCTTGCCATATCAGATAGTTAAGAATTTATTTCACAACTATAACAATTGAGGCAGCATGGTATTGATATAGAGGCTGATAGATAGACTCAGATAGAATAGAGAGCTCAGAAATGTATCCATAACACTGAGAAAAACATGAACAGGTGTGGCATTAATATTCAGTGGGAGTATTCTAACCATAAACAATAATTATGTGACATGATAGAGGTGCTAATTAGCACTACTATGGCAATCATATTGCAGTATATAAATGTATCAAATCATGGACACCTTAAACTTGCATAATGTTATATGTCAAATGTATTTCAATTTAAAAAAATTCAGTGGGGGAAGAATATACTATCCAATAAATGAGACTGGGGCCCCCATAAGAAAAAATAAAATATAAGTAGATGCCTTCTTTGTACCGTACATGCAAATAAACAACAGATGAACTAAAAACAAACGCAAAACCTTGGGAACAAGGAGTGATTTTTTTTTTTTTAAGTTTTAAAATTAACATATAAAATAGTCTTTTTTTTTGGATTACAGTTCTACTCATTTTAACATGTATGAGTAGATGTTATGTAACCATCACAGGGGATCAGGATACAGAACTATCCATCATCCCAGAATATTCCATAGTGCCACGCCCCCTTCAACTCCTACCTCCTGACAGCCAGTGGTCTCTTCTTACCCATCACATTAGTTGCATCCTTTGGGCAGCCCAGGTAAATGGAACCCCAGTATGTAACCCTTTGAAACTATCTTCTTTCACTCAGCATAATGCCGTTGAGATTCATCTAAATTGCTGCCTGTATCAGTACTTTGTTCTGTGTTATTGCTGAGTAGTATTCCATCCTATGGATTGTATGAACTACAGGTTGTTTATCCACTCATCTCTCTACAGTAAATACCCAGAAGTGGTATTGCTGAGTTATATGGTAGCTGTGTTTAATTTTGTGAGAAATTGCCAAGCCATTTTCCAAAATAGCCATACCATTTTGCATTCTCACTAGCATTGTATGAGTTCCAGTTGCTTTGCATCCTTGGTATGGCAGTACATTTTATTGTAGCCATTTTAACAGGGTTGTAGTGGATCTCATCATGGTTTCAGTTGCACCTCTTTAATGATGGTGAACATATTTTCATATGCTTATTTGCATCCTTATAACTTTTTTATGGTTAAAATCTTTTGCACATTTGAAAATTGGATCATTTTCTTATTGTTAATTCTGAGAGTTTTATATGTATTCTAGATCAAAAGTCCTTTGACAGAGATGCAATTTGCAAATATTTTTCTTCCAGTCTGCATATTTTATGGCTGTTTTAACAGTGTCTTTCCCAGAGCACAAGTTTCTAATTTTGAGGAAGTCTGGTTTATTAAAAAATTGTCTTTCACCATTACGGTGTTTGCTATAGTTTTTTGGACATACCCTTTCTCAATTTGAGGAAATCCGCTTGTTTCTAGTTTGCAGGGAATTTTTGTTATGAGAGGATGTTGTGTTTTTTCAAATGCATCAATTGATATGATCAAGTGTATGGCGGGGGGGTTCTTTTGTGGTTAATTACATTGATCTTTGAATATTAAAACAGTCTTGAATTCTGGGATAAACCCCACTTGGTCGTGGTGTATTTTTTATATGTTGCTGATTTTGGGTTGCTAATATTTTGAGGATTTTTGCATTTATGTTCATGAGGGATGTTAGTCTGTGGTTTATCTCTTTGGAGTGTGTTTGTCTGGTTTTGGTAGCAGAGTAATGCTGGAATCTTTTTATGAGTTTTCTTCTATTTTCTCAAAGAGGTTGTGTAAGATTGTTATTTCTTCTTTACATGTTTGGGAAATTTTGCCATTGAAACCAAATTGAGACTTTTTGCATATTTTTAACTATAAATTCAATTTCTTTAATAGTTATAGGATTATTATAGAATAGTTATAGGACTTTAGTATTGACAACTATAATAACTATGCCTAATAGTTATAGAACCATTCATCATTATCTCTTTACTCTTCTGTGACTTTATGTAGTTTGTTGGTTTGATTTCATCTAAATTATCCAACTCGTGTATGAAATTTATTGTATTCACTTACACTTTTAATGAATTAGGTGTCTGCAGTGATCTTTTCTTTCATTCCTAACGTTGGTAATTATATCGTCTCTATTTTTTTTTTTATCAGTTTTTCTGGAGATTTATCTACTTTACTTTTTCAAAGAACTAGCTTTTAGTTTCATGTTTGTCTCTGTTGCTGTCCTGTTTTCAGTTCATTGGTTTCTGCTCTTATTTCCTCCTTTCTATTTACTTTGGGTTTATTTTGATCTATTTTTCCTGATTTCTTAAGATTGAGGCTTAGATAATTTATTTCAGATCATTCTAATTTTCTAGTAAGTTAATGCTATAAACTTCTTTCAAAGTACTGCTTTCCATGCATGCCAAAGTTTTTATATCTTGTGTGTTTGTATTTATTTAGATAAAAATATTCCCTAATTTTCAAAAAGACTTCTTTTTTGACTTGTGGATTATTTATAAATAATGTTTGGAGACCTTCCTATCTTAGTTTAATTCCATTATGGTCAGAGAACATAATTTATATTATTACAGTTCTTTTAAATTCGTTAAGGTTTGTTTTGTGATCCGGGATATGATCTATCCTAGTGAATGTCCTGCATGCACATAAAAATAATGTGTATTCTGCTGTTGTTGATTGTAGTATGTTATAAATATCAATTCAGCCCATTTAGTTGATGGTGTTTGTTCATTTCTTCTGTATGCCTGCTGATTTTATGTGTACAAGTTCTATCATTTACTGAAAAAGAAGTGTTGACGTTTTTAGCAATGTGTTGATAGGTCTATTGATTCTTTCAGTTCTTTTAGTTTTTGTTCCATGTATTTAGAAGCTCTCTGGTTAGGTACATATACATTTAGGGTTCTAATATCTTTTTTTTTATTTTAAGAGTTTTATTGGGGAGTTGGAGGAGAACAGTGTTGGGGAATTGGGGAAGGGGACTGGCCAAGTTGTTGTTCTTCAATCTTCATTGTGGAGGGCGCCAGTCGGCATCTGGCTTCCCGTAGGTAGCTCATGGCCTCTAAGCTCAAGGTGCCGTGTTCAGTCTTAGTTGCGGGTGGGTGTAGCCACCATTCCATGCAGGAGTCGAGCCCGGCAGCATTGTTGTTAAGAGCACATGCTCTATCTACTGTGCTATGCAGGCAGCAGCTCAGCTCCAGGTGCCGAGTTCAGTCTTAGTTGCGGGTGGGTGTAGCCCACCATCGAACAGGCAATCTTGTTGTTACACCAGCTGAGCCACCCTGCCACCTGTTGGCAGCTCAGCTCAGGCACAGCATCACTGTGGGCCCATGTGGGAATCGAACTGGCGGCCCTGTTGCTCAGAGCTTGCACTCTTTTTTTTTTTTTTTTTTTTTTTTTTNTTTTTTTTTTTTTTTTTTTTTTTTTTAAGCTGAGCCATCCTGCTACCTGTTGGCAGCTCAGCGGCTGCTCAGCTCGGGCTGGACTCACACCGCTGAGAGCTTGCACTCTTAAGCCAACTCTTAACCAACTGAGCCACTTGGCCAGCCTGGATTCTCATATCTTCTTGGTGAATTGGCCCTTTTATCATTATATAATGCTTGCCCCTGGTATTTTCTTCAAAGCCTACTTCATCCAAATATTAATATAGCCACTCCAGTTCTTTTTAAAAAAATAATATAAGGGCCGGCCGAGTGGCTCAGTTGGTTAAGAGCTCGCTCAAGAGTTTGAGCTCTGAGCAACAGCGGTTCAATGCCCGGCCCGAGCTGAGCTGCCTCTGAGCTGCCAAAAGGTGGCAGGATGGCTCAGCTAAAATATATATATATATATATGTGTGTGTGTGTGTGTGTGTGTGTATATATATATATATATAATACCTTTATTGAGATAAAATTCACATATCATACACCTTTATTGAGATGTAATTCACATACTGTTTAAATGGGTGAATACCCATTTAAAGCATGCAATTTGATGAATTTTGCATATTTACAGAGTTGTACAACCCATCACCACAATCAATTTTAGAATATTTTCATCACTCCAGAAAGAAATCCTGTGCCCAGTCACTCCCCATTCCTCCTGCTTCCCCTCAATATCTCTCCCTTGTCCCCATGCTAGACAACCACTGATCTACTTTCTGTCTCTATGGATTCGCCTCTTCTGGCCAGCATATAAGTGGAATCATAAAATGTGTGGGGTGTTTTGTGACTGGATTCTTGCACTTAGCATAATTTTTCAATTTTCTTCCATGTTGTAGCATGTATCAGTACATCATTCCTTTTTTTTTGGCAAAAAATATTTCACTTTATGGATATAACACACATTTTATTTATTCATTCATCAGTTGATAGATTCTTGGGTTAGTTCTACCTTTTGGCCATTATGAATAATATTGCTACGAACATTCATGTACAGTTTTTGGCGTGGACACATTTACATTTTTGGTGTATATTTAAGAGTAGAATTGCTGAATCATATGTTTAACCTTTGAGGAACTTCCAGACTGTTTTCCAAAGTGGCTGCACTTTCCATCCAGCAGTTTATGAAAGTTCTAAATTCTTTGTATCCTAGCCAACGCTTATTTGTCTTTTTTATTATAGCCATCCTAGTAGTTGTGAAGCATTTTGTTGTGGTTTTGATTTGCATTTTCCTGGTAGCTAGTCATGTTGAGCATCTTTTCGTGTGCTTATTTGATTGGTGTTTATATAGTGTATCTTCTCATTCTTTTACTTTTAACCTACCTGTATCATGTTTGAAGTGAGTTTCGTATAGACAGCGTATAGTTGGGCCTGTTTTTTTAATTAATCCTGGTAATCTATCTTTTAATTAGTGTGTATATAATATTTATATTTAGTGTGATTATTAATATGTTTGTATGTAGGTCTATCGTCTTATTATTTGTTTTCCTTTTGTTCCTTCAGAATTTTGTTCCTTTGTTTTCCTTTTTGCCTTCGTTTGGGTTATTGAGCATTTTTAATTCATTTTAATTCA
Organism: Hipposideros armiger; assembly: GCF_001890085.2. Taxonomy (NCBI): domain Eukaryota; kingdom Metazoa; phylum Chordata; class Mammalia; order Chiroptera; family Hipposideridae; genus Hipposideros; species Hipposideros armiger. The sequence goes on along the minus strand of NW_017731863.1, from coordinate 1,134,580 downwards.
TCTAGTGTGGTTTTGACTGTACAGTTTCTTTAGGCATTTTCTAGGAACTACTATGTATATAACATATATATATATAATATATATAATTTTTTTACAGTCTACTTAGAATTGACATTTTATAATTTCAAATGAAATGTTGAAACCCTATTACTATATATAGGACCATTTACCCTCCCACCTTTATGTTATAATTACATATTACATCTACGTAAATTGAAAATTCCATCAGACAAAAGTTACAGTTCTTGTTTTCAAACAGACATTTTAAAGCAAAGAGAATAGTTTATAATATTTGCCTATATATTTACAGCTCATGTTACTCTTTATTTCAAATGGCTCTAAGTTTCCTTCTGATATCATTTTGCTTCTTCTCTGAAGAATTTCTTTTAGAACAGATCTATTAGAAATGAATTGTTTTTTTCATCATCTGAGAATGATACTTATTTCACCTTCATATATGAAGGATATTTTTGCTGGATATAGAATTCTGGCTGACAGTTTTGTTCTTTCAGCACTTTAAGTGTTCCATTATCTATCTGCCTTCAAGATTTTTTTTCTTTGTCTTTAGTTTTCAGAAATTTGATTATGATGTGTCTGAGCTTGGACCTTCTTGGATTTATCCTTTTAAGGGATTTGCTGAGGACTTGGAATGATGAAAACAGGAAGATTACTGAAAAAGAAGCAAAGTGTTGTGTAATTTAAATTCATAAATAACTGTTCCAGTTAAATGTGTTTTCGTATTACTTGATTGATAAATTAGAATGTCTTTGGTAGGAGACACAAACTATAATAGTATTTTAACCATTATAAATATTATGGCTTTTCAACAGGGGACTTTCTCAACCTATCCATACCACAAACATACTAGTATATATAGAAATGTTACATATGCCTAAACAGTAGAGAGAGGTAGCCCTATAAAATCCATTGGGAGATGTTCCGAAAATCTTTTAGGAATGATTTTACTCCTTGCTTCGCCTTTACAATTTTTCCAGATTACGTTATTTATAAATAAGGCATGCACTGGGCCACATCCCTTGCTATCCAAGAAATTTCCCCATCAGTGTTTAATATTGTAGCCAATTTTTTTCCCTATATATGAGATGCTTGTTCGAGTTTCTCCTGTCAATTAGAGGATTTATCTGGTGCTATCAGGTGACCATTCTGATAGTGGCAGCTCTTATCTCATGGCTTTTACAACTGGATCATCCTGTTTCTTTTGGAATTTGTCAGGCCAGATTTTGTGTGTCTATAGATGGTGGAATCTTTGAACTTCTCCAAGGATTTGTTATGATTTTTTTTGTTTTATAAGGTCCTGGCATAAGGGCTTTTAATCAAAGCCAGTGTTTATAGAGTACTTTTCAATAGTTGCATGGTATCTATAGTATAATATACTAGTTTTTATAGTATCTTTTTTTACTGTGCATTTCTACCTTTATTATTTAGTTAGCATCAAGCCATCAAGTGGTTAATGTATTTGTTGTTTTTAAGGGCTATCTGAGGAACTTCTTTTCTTTGCAGCATTTCAGAGAAGTGAATTATTCCAAAACACAATCCAGCTATTAATGTATTGCAAATTTACTCTTTTATTTTAGTAAGTTTCTCTGTCTTAGGGCTACAGTTAAGTCATCACTTTGGCTTTTGGTAAAAAAATGAATTTGATCACAGTGAGTAAAGTACCTGTATATATCGAGCCTTGTATTGTCATGTTTGTTTTTAATATTAAAACCCATTAAACTTCTTGTGTTCGACATCACACACCATTTTTATGGGTGTGTATATGTATGACTTAGGGAGAATTGGGAAAAGAACAAAGTTTTTTAATTTGTTTAAACCAGACCTTCTGCCTGTTAAATTTTGTGCTTTTAACCAATTGAAGAAGCCAATGACAAAAAAACAAAAAACAAAAAAAACCCCACACATTTCTTTTTTTTTTTTTTTTTTAATTTTTTTTGGGGAATTGGGGGGGGGGAACAGTGTTGGGAAATTGGAGAAGGGGACCAGCCAAGTTGTTGTTCTTCAATCTTCATTGTGGAGGGCGCCAGTCACCATCTGGCTGCCCAGCAGCAGCTTGTGGCCTCTAAGCTCAAGGTGCTGTGTTCAACCTTAGTTGCGGGTGGGCATAGCCACCATCCCATGCGGGAGTTGAACCAGCAGCCTTGTTGTTAAGAGCGCACGCTCTATCCACTGAGCCATCTGGGCCGCAGCCCAGCTCGAGGTGCCCAGTTCAGTCTTAGTTGCAGGTGGGTATAGCCCTCCATTGAACAGGCAATCTTGTTGTTACACCAGCTGAGCCATCCTGCCACCTGTTGGCAGCTCAGCTGTGGCGCAGAGTCACTGGCACATGTGGGAATTGAACCGGCGGCCCTGTTGTTCAGAGCTCATGCTCTTAAGCCAACTCTTAACCAACTGAGCCACTCGGCCAGCCCCCCAAAAAAAAAAACAAAAACATTTTTTAAACCCATTAACAAACAGTAAAGTCAAGATTTGGTACTAGAAAATTCAAAAGTTTTGTTTTGAGCTTGGACACTTACTGATTTGTGGAAACCAATCATAAAAATTTCTTTCAACAGGTAGGATTTTTGGAGTAAGACTGTAATACCACTGGATGATAATATGAAATGGAGAAAGTAACAATATTTCATAATTCAACTTTAACAATAGTAGTTTACTATGTATGGTAACATTAGGCTTAAATACTTAGTACAAACTCTGAAGAAGCTTTGACTAATTTAGTTGAGGCCTGTGATTGCTCTGAGGCAAGGAGGCTAAGCCTTAGCTACTGAATTAAGGCATAGTATTTAATAGGTAGTGGGTCTTTGGTGCCATGTTGTCAACTTGATATCCCCAGAACACAGCATAACCTTTTCATATTTCAAAAGGAAAGATTTATGATTATCTAGGAAGACTCCATTTAGATTCAGAACTCTGCTTCAATTAATAATCTATGCCTGTGGATTCTTTTGCCCAGAGAATTCGCGGAAAGTAGCCTTTTTTTCTTTTTTTGGCAACTTACTGAATTTTGCACAGTATAGGTATTTTCATGTCTAGATCACCTATCATCTGATGATATGTAGGAGCTTTAGTGCATTTTATTTGGAAACAGATCCTGTTGTTTTTGTAGATGTTCTATTACAGAGCATAAAGAAGTATTCTTCTGATATTGGGCCTAATAATATCATTTACATTTTTGGACCTGGCATTTTTAGAGATTCCTAGTACTCAAGTTGTTCTGTTAAATCAAGACAAACTTGATCTCTCTCAAGTCTTTTACAGTTTTCTCTAGACTTCCAATTTTTTTACCATTTTCTTTCACCATCTGTTATTTTTACTGTAGGACAAGTGTTTTCTGTTTTTAGGGGTTTTTTACTTATTACAAGTCAATTCATACCCCCACCTTTCCTTTTTGTTTTGTTTTTTTTTACAGATAACTTTAAAATGTAGCTCGGAAGGATCTTGTGTTCTGTTGTAGTGGGATTAATTGTAGATGTAGTGACATCCATATAAATAGGAAAGCTCAGCTGTTGGTATAACCAAGAATACTGTTTGAATGTTTTCTGAAGTCTGTTTTTTTCATCCGTATTTAGTTTACAGTTTTGAATCTTTGTTAAATATAACCTTAAATGAAAGCCTACTGAAACTGCCTGATATGTTATATTTTCTTTTTCTTTAACTTAACATACATGGATTATTTAAATATTCTGTTTTCTAGTTTGCTGCATTTTTCTGTATCTGAGAGGCTAATAATTAGTTGAATTGGTTGGTAAAGAGCTGTAGTCCAGTACAGCAGTACTAACATAGTCCTGTATTCTGTAGCAAATTTCTGTTTTTCTAAAATTGATGAAAATCCTTAATTATAGCCATTAACTTGGATCCATACCAGAGTTTTCATTTAACTTCTGTAGACCTGGCTCTTGGCCTAGTAATTTTACAGTGTGACTTTTTTTTTTTTTTTTGAGAAAACTCTGAAGGAAAGATGGCTCGTATAGAAGGTAAAGTAGAACTTAGTAGAAAGAGAAACATTCAAGGATGGTAAGTTTCAGAAGATTAACATTTTTGAGAGACATTATTTTAAAATTAAAATTTTGTTTTGAGCTCTCAGCATACCAGTTGAAGAACCTAACTGTTGACTGTTTCATGTTTGTCTCCTAATTTTTTTAGCTCCTCTTAAACATTATTTATTGATTTTTAACACAGCAAAAGTTCCTCATAGAACAACTAATCCTAAAATTGATATAGAACCACAAAGGACCCCAAATAGCCAAAGCAATCTTGAGAAAGAACAAAGTGGAAGGTATCACACTCCCTGATATCAAACTATACTATGAAACTACAGTAATCAAAACAGGATGGTACTAGCATAAAAACAAGTATACAGAACAATGAAATAGAATAGGAAGCCCAGAAATAAATCCTCACTTATATGGTTAGTTAATCTTCGACAAATGAGGCAAGGATATACAATGGAGTAAAGGTAGTCTCTTCGGTGTTGAGAAAGCTGGACAGGCACATGGAAAATAAGGAAGTTGGACCACTTTCTTACACCATATACAAAAATAAACTCAAACTGGATGAAAGACTTAAATGTAAGACCTGAAACCATAAAACTCCTAAAAGAAAAAATAGGTAGTAAACTCTTTGACGTCGCTCTTAGCAATATCTTTTTGGATATATCTCTTCGGGTAAGGGTAACAAAAGAAATAAACAAATGGGACTACATCAAACCAAAAAGTTTTTGCACAGCAACAAAATACCATCAACAAAACAAAAAGACAACCTGTTGAATGGGAGAAGATGTTCACAAATGATATATCCGATAAGGGGCTAATATTCAAAATATGTAAGGAACTCATACAACTTAAGCAAAAACAAACAAACAAACAAAAAAACAATCCAATTAAAAAATGGGCAGGGCCGGCCGAGTGGCACATTGGTTAAGAGCTGACTTGTGACGCCAGAGGGTCCCGGTTCGGATCCCACATATGAGGGCCAGTGACACTGCCCTCTACAGCTAAGATGCTGAACAACAGCTCAACCT
>NW_017731863.1:1076720-1129292 GCF_001890085.2 Hipposideros armiger | reverse complement strand
AAACGACAGCAACTTGTCTGTTCCCCTTCCCCCAATTCCCCAGAGCTGTTCCCATCCCCCCAATTCCCCAATAAAAATCTTTAAAAAAAAAAAAAACTGGGCAGAGGACCTGAATAGATATTTCTCCAAAGAGGACATACAGATGGCCTACAAACATATGAAAAGATGCTCAACATCACTAATCATCAGGGAAATGCAATTTAAAACCACGAGATATCACCTCACACCTGTCAGAATGGCTATCATCAATAAGTCAATAAATAAGTGCTGGGAGGATGTGGAGAAAAGGGAACACTCATACACTGTTGTTGGGATTGTAAATGGGGGCAGCCACTATGGAAAACAGTGGAGGTTCCTCAAAAATTAAAAATAGAGCTGCCATATTATCCAGCAGTTCCACTTCTGGGTATTTATCCAAAGAAAACAAAAACAGTAATTCAAAAAGATACATGCACCCATATGTTCATTGCAACATTTTGTGTGTGTTTGTGTGTAAATACACACACACACATGAACACTATGGAATATTCAGCAATAAAAATGAAATCTTGCCATTTGCAACAACATGGATTATGCTAAGAGGGAACTACGCAAAGTAAAATAAGTCAGGCAGAAAGACAAATACTGTATGATTTTGCTTACATATGGAACCTAAAAAAAAAAAAACAGACCCATAGATGTAGAGAACAAGCTGATGGTTGCCAAAGAGGAGGTGGGTGTGGCATGGGAATTTTAAAAAACATTTTCCTGTAATAGCCAATGTTGTTCAAAGTCAAAACTTTTTTTTTTCTTTAACCATTTATTTACTAAGGAAAGTGCAAGAGTTAGGATTATAATGCAGCTTTATATAAGAAGCAGAAGTTCCTCCAGGAGAGGGTTGATACTTTGACATAGCATGACATAGAGGTCACTTGGGCTAGTCAATAGAGTGTGTTTGTGAACTTTGTCTTAAATCACCTGACCAAGCAGAGACTAAGGATCTATAGTCAATGACTGACATTTGCTGACTATAGAATACAGACAAAGTGGCCTTTTTCACAGATGACAAGATCCGGATTACCCTCATGAAGAGCACAATTTCCATACAATATGAAATGTATTCATTTGATGTATACTTTTTTCCCCACCATAAATTGAGGGTATTTTAAATACATTCTAATATGTCTGCAAATTGTTTATATATGTGTTCTAATTTTTTCCAATATTATAAATTCACTTTCAAGCCTGTGCCATTTTAACAGAAGCAAAAACCACAGGTGTTCTTAGATGTTTTTTCTTCCCAATGAACAATACTATAACAAATGTAGCTTCAGAAGCATATCTGCGTTAACACGAAACTAAAATAAGATGACCTGCTGGCTTTGTTTTGAGCCTTGATTTTAATTTTAATTGTAGGTATTCCTTTAGAAATGAGTTGCACAATTGAGAAGGCGCTCGCTGATGCAAAAGCGCTTGTTGAACGGCTGAGAGATCATGACGATGCAGCAGAATCTCTGATTGAACAAACCACCGCTCTCAACAAGCGAGTAGAGGCCATGAAGCAGGTTTGATATTTTTCTTTCTTGTTGATTCCATTGTTTTAAAAAGCAGTCATTGACATTTATGTATTGATGAATCATAAAATTCTGCTTGATTAGTAGTTATGTTTTTAAAGTTCTCTAAATTTAAGTAACTAATTTGTGTATTTCAATTTTACTTTAGAATATCATTTTGTCATGTTCAGGTGGTTGTGTGTGTGTGTGTGTGTGTGTGTGTGTGTGTGTGTGTGTGTGTGTGTGTGTGTGTGTATACATATAGGTATATACTGGGGGTGCCAAATAAAATGTACACTAGTGGACACTTTGGTCGACGTTGCTCAAGCAGTAGCTCGCCGTAATCAGAAGTGTCTGGACGCTGATGGTAACCATTCTGAGCACCTCTTGTAATTGCAGAAGTCAAATGTAGCTTGTATTCATCTTTTATTATCAGTATATATTGAGTATTACAATTTTAATAGTTTTTTCCTTTCTTAAAATGTGTGTACATTTTTTTGGCCCCCTCTGTGTATGTTGTGAAGTGATTACCACAGCATGGTTAGTGAACACCTCCCTCACCTCATGTAATTTTCTTTTGCGTTTGTGTGGTGAAAACATTTAAGAACTACTCTCTTAGCAACTTTAAAGTATGCAACACAGTATTGTGAACTGTAGTCACCATGCTGTACATTAGATCCCCAGAACTTATCTTATTTGCTTATCTTTTAATCGCTTATTATTATTGAGTTGTTTTGTCAGAGTTCTTTATATATTCTGGATACTAACCCCGTATCAGATAGATGTCTAGGTAGATATTTTCAAATGTTTTCTTCTCACGTATTCTTTTTTAATATTTTCACTAGTATCAGGAAGAAATTCAAGAACTTAATGAAGTTGCAAGACATCGGCCACGGTCCACATTAGTTATGGGAATCCAGCAAGAAAACAGACAGATCAGAGAACTGCAGCAAGAGAACAAAGGCAGGATATATTATCACTACGTATAGCATATCAAAGAAGAACTTCAGTCTGCAACTGTACTCTCAACTTGGGATCAATTAATATTTTCAAAAATGATAAAACCGTCAACTAAATTTACTGTTTGACATTAACCTCATTCCTAGTCCATATGTCTAAATCATATTTATTGCTCTTTACCCTGTCCTACATTTGAATGTCTTAACTTGCCTGGAATCATTTTAGATTCTCATCGTAAATATCCAGTTTGTGCCACTGCTGTTACCTATGAAATAACTCAATTTCATTCTCTGCAATCTCACTGCTTTGGTCCCAGCTTAGGTGTTGATAGTTTCTTGCCTGAACTGTCCTAATTGGTCTCCCTTATTCCATTCTTTTTTCCCCCTTTAACATAGGCATCACATTGATTTTTCAAAAATATATCTGATCATATATTTTTTGCCTAAGAACCTTCATAGTACAGCAAGTCCTCAAATAACATCAGTTTGTTCAATGTTGTTTCATTATAATGTTGATGAGATGCCATCAGAATTTAACTCTTGTTTATATCAGTTAGCCTATGGTAAAACTGATTTGGTTATAGGTCATTTTGCTTAAAGTTGCAGAACCTATCAGTAATGTTAAGTGAGGACTTACTATACACTTATTTCCTTATCCAGTGGCCTTCAAAGTCAATTCTGTCTTCTTTTTCCCATACCTCTCTTCCCATGAAAACTTGGCTCTTGCCATCCCGAACTAGTTCCTGAACACACCATCCACTTACATGCCTCCCTGCTTAGAATGCCCTTTCCTTTATTTTTCAACTCTGGGAATGCAGGTTCATCTCAATATATATTCTGTGAAATTTTCACCAATTTTTCCCCACAGACTTCTCATATATATCTGAGTAGAGCTCCACTCTGCACTTAACCACATTGTATTATAATTATTTATGTATGTGTTTCTTCACCAGACTCTGAGCTCCATGGCCTTTTGGTATTCCTAAAATGTAGAGTCATCTGATACTTAATTGTTGTTCAGTGAATATTTGTTGAAATGATTCTCAAATACTGAGTTTAAAGTGGTCATTTAAAAAAACTAAGAAAGGACTCCATTTGGTATCCTTTATTTCTATATGGCTAGATTTCTATCCATCATGTCTTCTTTTTAAAATACCCTCTTTATATGTTGCTTTTTTGATAAACGTAATATAGAAGAGAATCTTTTGTACTTTTTTAACTCAAGTTTGAACATATGCTCTTATTCTTGATAGAATTACGTACATCCCTGGAAGAACATCAGTCTGCCTTGGAACTTATAATGAGCAAGTATCGCGAGCAAATGTTTAGATTGCTAATGGCTAGCAAAAAAGATGACCCAGGAATAATAGTGAAGTTAAAAGAGCAGCACTCCAAGGTAATCCATTCTATAAACATAATTTGAAATGGAAAAGGACAATTGGTTAACTTGTGTTCAGATTTTTTTTTAATCAAAAGTATTATCTAACATGATATTGAATATTTCATCTTCTTGACATTTTCTACTTTTCTTTATCTTTTTCATTTCTTATTATATATCATTTTGTTTTGATTTCTTCTTCTAACTCCCATTGTTCCTAGTAGCTTTAATATAAAAAATCAACTTCATTTGGGAAATAAAGGTAAGTCTATTCAATTCAAAATTATTTTTATAAGGTTATGTGATTTTTAAGAAATATTTCTTCTAATAGATCTGTGTATTCGCATGTGTTGCAAAACCAAAAATTGAAATGCTGAAAACTTTTTTAAAAATCTGAAAGTAGCTAAAGGTATATTTATTTGTTTTTCTTAAAACTATTTTCAAAATGAGGCTAATTCATCCAGATTATAAATAATCCTGATAATAATGGGAGAACCATGGGGTCAGGGAGAGGAAAAGACCTAACGTATTAAAAATTGACTCCTCTCCCTTTAAATCACATATTAGAAGCATCATTTTTAGAGACGGAGCTGAACAGGTTAGAAATTACTGTTTTTCCTTCTGTTCATCTTCTGTGTTGTCATCCTTGTGTCTGTTCCCTTTGTGTGTGTCCCAGTGTTTGCTAACAGCTGCTATGAAGACAAGTAGGATAATCCTTTACCATTCACCTTTTGATTTAAACTGAATTTTAACTGCTGGTGTGAAATAAAAATATTAGAATAGATTGTGATTACTAGTTATTGATTACTCGATAGTGATCTGTATTGGATAATGGTATGCTAACTATTATTAGTTATAACTAATATTACTTAAGAAATATTAAGACATTTTTATCTTTCTCAATCATTGAAACACATTTTAGATTCTTTAAAGTATTTCTTCCATCTTGGTGCTTGTAGGTATTTTTAAATTAATTATTAATTCTATTAAAATTAAATACCCAGTAAATAGATCTTTATGTGACAACTTCACATATTAAGGTAGTAATAAATACCTCTTGTGTCAAATAGTAAAATAATAAATTAATAAATAAAAGTTTAATGTTAGCTAATTATGCTTTTCATCTCCTAACCAAAAGGAAAGAAAACCTTGGCTATTTAAGTGGCAATCTTTTGAATATAAAATGTATCTGTTGTTAAATGAGATTATTATAAAAACATTTAAATGTATAAGTTTTTTCTTAAGGTACAAAATTAATCAACTGAAAATTATTGGTTAAAATAAACATAATCTTGAAAAATTCCAAAAGTCTTTATGTTTGATAACCTAAGAAATAAACTTAAGATATAAAGAGAAAAATACTCTGACAAAAGTGCTTAGAATAAGATACTGCAGCTTGTCATTCCCACAATGGTAGTAGCTGTGACAAAAGCAAACGTTTTCTAAAATGCTTTAGATTTTACCATTCACCAGAACTGTTTTATTAATTAGCAAAGTTAAACATTTCTTAAGATAGCTGTAAACCATCTTTTTTCGTTATGTAAATTGAATTCATCATCGTAAATGCTGATCCTTACCCTCCATAATATGACTATTCCGTTACTTGTTATTAATTCTAACTAATACATATTAATGTTTGTGATTTTGATTTTTCCCAAAAAGGAGAGACTTTGACTCAATTAAACATTTATTAACACTTGCACTGGCTTAGTTATTAATAATAAGATGAATGAAAGAATACGTTAGCTTACAGTATAATGAGAGATAACAGATACAAACATAACTATTTAATATAAGGTAGGATATGATGAATCCTAAAACAGAGATATGAATAATTACTACTATACTAAAGGAAGCAAGATTAGAGGATAAAGGAATCTCGGAAGATGTCAAGGAAAGGAAGAAATCCATCTAAACCCAGCCTTGAATTAATTATCGGGAGGTGGGTGTCAACAAGCAGAAGTAGATTAGCAGAGAAACTTGTACAATAAAGGTGCAGAAATATGGGATTCTAAAACATGTTTAAGCACTAGTGCTCTGATATGCCTAAACACCAAAAATGATTTTATAACACCTTTAGGAGTAACAAAGTTACACATAACAGCATTTGGAGTAACATACCTTTTTGAGACACCAGAAATACAGAATTTTGCTCTCATTCAAAACGTTTGAGAAGTACTCTTTTCATCCAAATACTCATTTTTACATTATTTTTGAACAGATGCCTTTTTGGAAATCTTAAAAAAGCAAACATTTCAAACAGTTGGCTAACACGCATGAACTAACACTCATATTCAGTTTTTAAACTACGGATAATATCCGTATTAACATTATAATGACTCTATACTACAGATTGACATGGTACATCGTAACAACTCCGAAGGATTCTTCCTTGATGCATCTCGACACATCCTTGAAGCACCTCAACATGGACTGAAGAGAAGGCACTTGGAAGCAAATCAGAATGTACACTAAATCAAACAGTCAACTTTTGGGGTGTGGGTGGAAGAGGGAGTCCATTTAAAAAGTTCTTTTACATTGAATTTTCCTGCCAGATTAAATCAGCAAATAAATGAAATTACCTTTTTAAATGCTGTGCTTTTGATAGCCATGCAAACATATTCAGCATGGAAAGTTTAAATGTCATTAAGTCTCTGTGTATTGTACCACACATATCATGTTAAATAGTGACAGGCTTTAAAAGTTATTCAGGCCAGCTTTTCATTCTGTTGCTCTTATTATCTGTTGCTGCCTTAAACACTTACTCTCTTTCTGCACCTCAAAGATGTTTTCTTGGTAGGAACTTTAATCTGATTTCATAAAAGTTTTGTTCAATTAAACTCTTAAATGAACTATTTTAATTCAGATTTTTAATAGTTTGTAGTCTTTTGAGTTTACAATAAAATTAAAATGCCTTTGTTCAGGTGTTATGATTAAGTATAGTAGTACTCTCTCTATTGTGTCTTAAATGTCTTTCTTTTTAAACTTCTGGCAGGTCTTTATTGAGCAAAGTTGAAATAAACCTAAACAAATGTTACAAATGAAAGGCATTTTAGCACAATTCAAGGATTATGTTGCTGACACTTCTTGCCTCTAAGACAGTTTTGAAAGCACAGGTCTTGGCCTCTTGTGCCCAGTAAAAGATCTATGATACTTCCCCAAAGATTTTATTGTAAAAAGTGAACCACCCATGAAGTGGACCTATAAAAATACTGTTTCATTTGAATTTTTTTTTTTCTCATGATGGTTTTATTAGAATAGATTCTGTCCTAAAATAATTACTAGTATCTTATTTTCTTCCATTTTAAAGGCATTTAAGAATTATTTGCTTCCTTGCTTCTTTCAACCTAGGTCAGTGCCATAGGATACCAAATGATAAGCTGAGAAAACTGTTGGAATTCACAATTTTTACTTATTACCCTTATTCAATTTGTTGTTGCACTTATTGTACTTAACTTCCTTTTACATATTATGCGTCCTTTACATTGGGAGGGACTTTAGTCATTTTTTTAACTGTTGCAGAATATGACAGATGTTTGTCCTGATATCACTCTTGCTACCATAATCGAATCCACGGCTGTTCAATAGAACTTTCTAAAATGATAAGAAATTTTAGGGCCGGCTGAGTGGCCCAGTTGGTTAAGAGCTCGCTCAAATGTTTGAGCTCTGAACAACAGCAGTTCAATTCCCTGCCCGAGCTGAGCTGCAGCTCAGCTGCCAACAGGTGGCAGGATGACTCAGCTAAAAAAATAAAATAATAAATAAAATAAAATGATAGAAATTTTTTTTATCTGTGTTCAATATAGAAGCTACCAGCCACATGTGGCTATTGGGTACTTGGAAGTATCACTAGTGCAACAGAGGAACTAAATTGTTAATGTTTTTAAATGTATTTGATTTTAATTAATTTAAATTTAAATAGCACTATATTGGACAGTGTCAATTAATCATTTATTCTGCCTTTCTGCATACTAGCATTGTATAGATTTTCCATTAAAATAATATAAGGACCTGCATTTTTGTTAGATAAGAAGATATTAAATGTGTGTTTTCTTGCGATATTCCTATTCTCCATCTTATTTCTTCCATAGTTGTACTAGTTTTGTAGGTTTTTGGGGATTCCGTTCAAATCCATTTTACAAATAGAGAATATATAGCTATTGAAGAGCCTTTGGGAAGTAATTAACTTTATTTGGGGAGTTATTAACTTTTATATTTAATTTTTGTCCTTAATATAACAACCCTCGATTACCAGTGAACAATGGTCTATAGAAGTTATTCATTTAAAAAATATTCTCAAGTTTCTGTTGATTTTAGACCTTTTGTCTTGTCTCTTTCATTTGACTGTAAGCTCCTTGAAATCAGGGAACATGTCTTAACGGATTCATTCTTATTGCCTAACAGTGTCTGGTCCATTGTAGGTGTGCAAAAAAAAGAGAATAAGACTGGAAGAAATTTGTTAGCTGTGCAAAAAAAAAATGGATGTCTATTTTATACTGAAATTATATTTGAACAGTTTGGGCAAAGAAGGCCATTTAATATTTTAATATTTAAAAGCAGAACTGTTATTTTACTCAATATTATCTATTATGTACTGAACACTAATAGGCAAATATAAACAAGATACAGTCCTGCTCTCAATGAGGATTATAATCTAGAAAAGGTTCTAAATTGGATTGAGATCAATTTTTAGGCATGGGTAATACAGAAAAGATTTATAAATTTCAGGGGGAAAGAGATTGGACTGTGTCAACAATTTTTATCTTTCCCATTACTTTGATCAATAGTATATGTAGGTGCAAAAAAGAAAAAGTTGCTGATTATTTGTGGTGAGAGCAATATGAAATATGAGTGCTCTTGCTAGTGGGTTTAGTTACATTGTGCTGCTTATCCTTAATTTTAGTTATAACTGAAATCTGATTTCCAAACCTCGTTCATGGTCAGTCAGCTTGCTTGTAAATATCTGTTTGATATATTACAGTCATGTTAAATGCAACATAAGAATATTACATTCATATTAAGTGGCAATGCAAATTTTATAAAAAGGAAAGGATCCGAAAATAAAAATAATGAAGTATTTCACTCATTTGCAACTCCCATCTCTTTTTTTCAGGAATTACAAGCTCATGTTGACCAGATAACTGAGATGGCAGCAGTAATGAGGAAAGCCATTGAAATTGATGAGCAACACGGTTGCAAGGAACAGGAAAGAATATGTCAACTTGAAGTAAGTTTTAAATTGCAATTGTAGGCGAAAATTGTTCATGTAAAGATTCATGACAGAAAATATATCCCATTTTCAAATATGTGTATATGCTTTTCTGGGATACTGGTAATGTTCTTTTTCTTAATCTGGATACCGGATACTAGTTATATGTATATATAACGGAAGACCATTTATATACTAATGCAAGAGTCTAGGTAGGATCAGTAGTAACTTAAACCAGTATTTGAGAAAATTTGATCCTATGTTGCTTCTGTCATTAGGTGAAATACTTCTTCAGTTTAGCAATGTTTAAAATTTCTTCATTCTATTAGAGATCACAGTGATGCAGGGAAAATTTTTTTAATCCGCAGATAATATTTTTTGGACACTTGTATTTTTCTGAGGAATATTTGTCTCCTCTGTCCTTTATTTTGTGGTAGTGATAGCACAAGTCATTGTTGGATAATCCAAATCAGTAGAATAGACGTTTATACTTTAAAAGCTTCACTTTGAAATCATGGTGGAGAAATTGGTTATAGAGGGCCAAAAATTATTTCTCTAAGCATACAGTGTTCTCTCATTCTTTATAACAGAGGTAAGCAAACTTTTTCAGTGAAAGGCCCTATAGTAAATCTTTTAGGCTTTGCAAGCCAGACAGTCTCTCTTGCCACTACTCAGCCCTGCCATTGTAATACAAAAGCAGCTGTATACACACACACAAAGATTGTGCGTACCTATGTTCCCGTAAAATTTAATTTACAGTAATGGGTCTCAACCCAGGCTGGCTATAGTTTGCTGATGCTGTTTTATACCATGGAAACTTAGAAAGTAAGACCGAAGACAAAGTGTTAGAGAATAAATTATGAAAGTTATTTTTAAACATCTGCAAATTTCTTACAGTAACTATAGTTAAAAAAAAAAAAAAAGGCAAAGTTGTTTACCAGTGCTAGATTTGGTCACTTACTCTCCTTTTTGAAAAACGTCACCATCTACTCAGCCAGCCCTGCTGCTGTCCATTTCCAGTGAGGGAAGCAAACCAGATGGCTTGTCCTGCATTCATTCCATGCTATCATGGAAAGTAATAAAAGTACTAAGAGTACTAAGTTTTAGTCCCAGAGTATTATTCACAAACTTTATGAATTTATATAAGCATAAGTCTAGATGTTATCTTCTTCATCTATACTGTGATTGTAAAAGGAGGCAATTTCTGAGGTTCCGTCTACAATTCCGGCTGCATAAATGAGAAGGCTTTGCAGTGCTGGAAGACACTGAACATGATTCCTGCCTCTTTAAAAAAGTGTTTTCTGGATTCAGGTTGTCAACTTCAGCTGCATATATCATTTAGTACATTTCTGCCAATTACAGACCCTTCTTTTTCGTCATGTTGGCTTTTCTCATGTTTGTACTCTTGAAGCCATCTTGGTGACTGCATCTTTGTTTTTGTTTGCCTTCTTATAGCAAGAAAACAAAGGCTTGAGAGAGATCCTTCAGATAACTCGAGAATCATTTTTGAACCTTAGAAAAGATGATGTGTCGGAGAGTACATCTTTATCAGCGTTAGTGACCAACAGTGACCTGAGTCTGAGGAAGAGCTGAAAAGCTTCTAAGTCTGTGAGCTTCCTTACAAGGCTCCAAACAATGACTGGGACTGGCCGACTAAAGTGAAAGAATTAACAGAAAACTCAATCTCGAGCTACCCTTTTTTTCTATAATATGTACAGCGCACTGGCAATAATATTTTTAAGAGATAACAAACAATGCATAGTTCATGGTTGTAGACTTTATTCCAAAATATAATTGAAACGTAGAAACTAAGCCTTTGTTAATTGGTGAACAAATTGAAGATTTTCACAGTGACTACTGAACATATCAAGATCTTTCAGTAATGCTGTTTGTTGGCTTTCTGGGTGATACTTGGATAAACATGAATATTCTCAAAAAAAGTTTGGGAATTCACAAAATTATTCCAGTTTTAAATATAAATTTTGCCACTGTTTGGTGCATGTAAGATCATCATACTAAATTTCACCCTCCCTGTTTGGTGTCAGAGTTAATAGCTAATGTACCGTGAGACTTCAGCTTTAATGATTGCCTCTCTAACTTCCCATTAATTTAAATTTTTGTCAAAATTCAGTTTAAAAGGCTGTAGAAATGTTTTATATGCACCATAAACAAAAGAGGTAATTTGATTTTAGCTAATTTACCATAATTAATACTCTGCTAACAATTGTCTATAACTTCTAAGTATATGAAATATTTCAGGAATGAAAGAGAAGGAATATTACTTTCTAAGAAAGATCTTATGAGACATATTTAGTAGGTTAAACTACTCCTTTGAAAGAATAAGTTTTGGTTCTAAATCAGTAACGAAGATGAGGTTTTTCTCTTCTCTGGTTCATCTTTAAGGATATTACGTAGCTCATTTAGCTAACAAAGTTGAACTGTTTGATATAGCAAGCCAGGTATGGTTATTTCAAAGTAAATTGGGAAATTCTCTGCCTCATAGAACCCCCCCCTTTTTTTTTTTAAGTAATTACTCTTAACAGATACAGAAAAAGTAAATTAAAATTTAAAAAAAATATTTTTTCTGGATCTATTCTTAAGCATCATTTGGTCCTCATAGCTTATCAGATTGTTCTTATAACCTTTCTGGCAAAAGGGGGGTAAAAATGTCTACGGAGTTAGAAGTATTTGTTTTATTTTTTTATAAAGTATATATCCAGTATATAAATTTTTAAAGCCACCAGAAATACAAATGTGCTTTAACATCAATTGAAATCTAAATTGTTCTTATTTTGTGGTGATTATAGAACAAAAGGATAAAAGAAGAATGTTTCATATAATTAAATATATTATACTCATTTATATTAAATACATATTAAAATTAACACAACAGAAAATTTTGAGTATATAATTTGTTGAATAATTTATGTGGCAATTTTTATGTATAATTTCATATATTGGTAAAAGTCAGAACTACTTTTCAGAATTTTTCTATCTTAAGTTTGGGGTAAGTGGAATTAATGGGGCTGATTGAATAGAAAAGGGCTATTGACCCAAACATTACTTTTTTTTTTTTTTTTTTTTTTTTTTTTTTTTCCTCAGCTGAGCCATCCTGCTACCTATTGGCAGCTCAGCGGCTGCTCAGCTCAGGCTGGACTCGAACTGCTGTTGCTCAGAGCTCAAACTCTTGAGCGAGCTCTTAACCAACTGAGCCACTCGGCCGGCCCAAACATTACTTTTTTTTTCCTCTCATTCGGAGGCCTTAATAGTTTACAAATACTTTTCTTTTTTTTTTTAGCTGAGTCATCCTGCCACCTGTTGGCAGCTCAGTGACAACTCAGCTCGGGCTGGGAATCAGACTGGTGATCCTGTTACTCAAAGCTTGCACTCTTGAGCCAGCTCTTAACCAATTGAGCCACTCAGCTGGCCCTCTTAATAGTTTATAAATAAATGGCAGTTTTTATTTTGTAACTTTTCTATTGGTTTTGGGGAAAGTATCCCTTAATTTGATGGCACATTCATTCACATAATTTTTATCCCAAGTTAGAGTTGAAGAAAATAAGTTACACAGTTGAGATTAAGTCTGAGGCAGTTAATTCAGGCAGCTCTATTATAAAACATTACTTGGTAAATAACTATTTTCGTAAACACATATATATAGGGTGAGTTAATTTATTCTTAGTCTTCTTACTTGGATATAATTTTAAGATCTTGGGTTTATAGGTTTATAGACATTTACACTGTTATATAGCAACAGTTTTCCATCCCATACTATTTTTTTTTTAAGCAGAACCTTACATTTATGTCTGAAGGTATATAGGAGCCTATTTTATCAATAAAGATGAGTAATAAAAATTGGTATGCTCCTCAAGTTAATTTTAAAACAATGCTTACTTGGGGCCGGCCGAGTGGCTCAGTTGGTTAAGAGCTCACTCAAAAGTGTGAGCTCTGAGCAACAGTGGTTCTATTCCCGGCCCGAGCTGAGTTGCCGCTGAGCTGCCAAACAGGTGGCAGGATGGCTCAGCTAAAAAAAATAAAATTAAAAAAAAAATAAAACAATGCTTAATTTATCCTTAAATTTATTTTCAGGGCTTTTTATCTCTTCTTACCACAAAGCTATTACTTAGCAACAACCTCTGTCTGTATATTTTAAGAATTGGCCAGCAATTTATTGCTGATACTGCAAACCTGTTTATCACGTGTAGTGGGTTTACAAGTGCCCCCCCCCACCCCCAAAAGGTGTATCCAGGTCCTAACCTGCTTTGGCTATAAATATGACCATATTTGCAAATTAGAGTCTTTGCAGATTTAAGGATCTCCAGGTAAGATCATCCTGGATTTAGAATGGACCCTAAATCCAATGACTGCCCTTATGTGAGACAGAGATTTGAAACACAGAGAGGGACACAGGGAGAAAGCCATATGAAGACAAATGCAGAGTCAGGCAAGCCAAGGAGCGATAAGGCTAGTGAGGTGCCACCAGAAGAGAAGCCAGGACAGAGAAGCATGGAATTAATTCTCCCTTTGGTCCTCCAGAATGGACCGACCCTGATTGATTTCAGACTTCTGGCCTTGAGTTTCAGAACTGTGAGAGAATAAATTTAAGCTATCCAGCCTGTGGTAATTTACAGCACCCTGGGAAATGACTATGCCTATTATTTATTATCTATCCACTATTTTTTATCTTATGTAGGGAATGCAATTCTAAAAAACTAATTATATGCAACCTCGCAGATATGTTTTCTGCTCAACTTGATATTCTTTAATATCAAGGTCACTTACAAAATTTTGTATTTCTAAACTGCCTCAATGATGAATGGAACATCATAGATCCAGAACTTAATTTTTGGTGACCACTGTCTATTTTGACTGTCATAAAATAATTTCTAATTGAAATTTGAGGGCACATTTTCTTTTTCCCTCGGAGCTCCCAGATATAGGCGTCCATGCTCTCTCTCCAGTCACTATGAGTTCAGGCAGGCCAGAGCATAGCCAAGTTAGTGTGGGCAGTCGAAAATCCATTAGCAGGAGGCTTGAAACTCATGAGAGACAGAATAAGCCTTTTAGCCTTTAAGGATTACAGTCAACAATATTATAAACTTCAAAGTTGCCAAGAAACTAGATTTTAACTCTCACCACAAAAACATAATAATTACATGTCAAATATGATAGAGGTGTTAGCGAACGCTATAGTGGCCATCGTTATTGTAATACATAAATGGATTCAATTATATCTAAAAAGCGAAACAAAACCTCCTGTCTGCATTAGCTGCTCAAAATGCGCAAAGCTGAGAATGGGATAAGTGACTCCAGCGCGCACCAAGATGAAGGGCTGTGATGACTGGCTGGGCACACAGGTGAGATTCCCCCAGGACTCGCCACACGAGGAGGGCAGGTCCAGGCTTTTGTTTTCGCTTCCCCTCCATTCCATGGAATGCACTTAGCCTCCTGGTGGAGTGGCTACTCCTACGTAGTTTCTTAAAGGTCACTTCCTCAAGGACTTCTTCCCTGGCATTCCAGATTCAACCCCCACGCCATTATACGTTTTCATTGTATATTTTCTCTTTTGTGTAATTGTTATTATCTCATCATATTCTAAGCCCTAAAGCGGGACCCTGCCTGTATTGTTTGCCATCTTCTTCCTAGTGCCCAAGGCAATGCCTGACACCTAGGAACGCAACAAATATTTATTGAATGAGTGAACGTGAGATTCAAGTCAAAGACTACTATCATTGTATTATTTTTAAATTTTTTGCCTCTTGTGTTAATGTAGCTTGATCCACGCCTGCCAACCTCCCCAATGTGAATAATTCTATTTTAGTCCCTGGGTAAGCCCAAGTTTCCATTTACGTGAGCCCCTCCCGACTTCAATTTCATAGAGTGGTCCTTGCAAACAGCGGCCAAACTGCCCAGAGATTTTTCAGTCAACAATCAGGGTAAAAGGATTTGTAAAGTGTATTAGTTTGATAGGGCTGCCGTAACAAAAATACCAGACTGGACGGCTTAAACAATGAAAATTTTATTTTCTCACAGTTCTGGAGGCTGAAAATCCAAGATCAAGGTTGGTTTTCTCTTCTCTGCTTGCACACTGCCTCATTCGTACTGTTCTTACGTGGATTTTCCCCTGCTGTCTCGGTATTTCCTAATCTCTTTATAAAGACCCTAGTCAGATTACATTAGGGTCCATCCTAATGCCCTCATTTTAACCAAATACCTCTTTAAAGCCCTCCAAATACAGTCACATTCTGAGGTACTGGGTGGGAGGGAGTAGGTAGGGTTTCAACATATAAATTTGGAGGGGGACAAATTCAGTCCATAACAAAAATGAAAAAAGAAAAAAAAAAGGAAAACAATGGGAAAGCTCTGGGGGAGGCCCAGTTCTCAGAAAATTAAGAGCCAAGAATTCTGGGGTTTTAATGATGGCTACAGGTATCAAATACATCAAGGAGTGAAATTTATACCAAAAGGTTACATATGAGTGCTGCTGTGGAGATAAATATGTATGGATATTGAAAATTGAGTACTACGTACTTTGAAATGAGTAAGAAATGGCCCATGACCTCAAAGTATTAACTTGGAAAAACACATTTTTCAGTACATAAAATTACAATAGTAACTACGCCAAAGAGGAGATTGTGGCAATATTAACATTGGAGCTTCTTACCAATTCACCAGAAGAAAATTGAAAATAATGATTTACATTTTTCATTATGCTAGAGTATAAAGCACATTTGGATAGGGAATCGGCTATCCCAAATTTTGGATTGGGCAATATTTTATAACTGACTTCATATAATTGACTCCTTGGTCAAGAATTTCCTCAGGTATAAAATAAGGGGTCAGGTAACATGATCTCCGAAGTCCATTCCTGGTCCAATATTCTAGCAATTTCTTTGTTAGAATCAGTTTTCCATCCCATCTTCTACAGAACTCAACTAGTCTCCAGCACTGGTTAGCTGCTGTGGTTTGACAACCTGGTAGCTAACTGTTAACAGGTTATTAGCACCAAAACATTTAAAGAACAGTATAATTACCCATATTAATACTACTTTTCTTCAATTTGATACACTTGAAGTGCTGACACCAACACAAATTAATCCATTAAAGGCATCAGTTTGCCTCATATTTCCTTCGTTTCCTATTATTTCATTTATGCTTAAACAGATTTTTAAAAATAATTGTCCCGATTGTTTTTATAGCAATGCAAATGTCTTCATGTGTCTTGTTGCTATGGTACAAATATAGTTGGTAAAGCATTTTATAATAATGAGACATGTAGCATTTTTTTCAAAGTAAGTATTTATTAAAAAAATTAACCGAAGTGGCGTTTTTATTACTCATAAATTATCATAAAATATTTAAACAATTTGTGTTCTCCAAAAGTGTTTTTACATTCTTCATTGGCAGTGCATTTTGATGGTATGAAAAATACCTCACAAACATTCCATATAACTTTGTTAGAATGTATGTAGGGCAGAAGCCAGAATCCCAACAGTGAATTGTAAAAAAATTTTTTTCAGTTTAAGTATTGCAGCAGTTATATAAACAGTGAGGATTACAGAATAGTAAATGAACACCTGTGTATAAATTTTCAAAGCAAACAAAATGACTAGTTTTATATTTTTCATTTTGTTTCAGCCTTTCCAAAACACTTTTAAAAGCAAAAGTTGAAGTTCTCCAGTTACCCGAAATTTCAAAAATCTATTATACTTTGAAAAACTTAAAAGCAGCATCATTTCAGTAGTGGTTAACTCACAGATGTGCACACAACTACAACGGCCCTGTCGCTCAAGCCTGTCAGAGGCACCAGTTTCAAGTCAAGGCCACGCTGGTGTGGAAATACAGCCCAGGGCATCCAGGTCCTTTCCGGTGGTGGAAAACGGGGAAAATTGAAGGGACTCTCCATACAGACTCCAAGGTCCTTTAAGATTTTTATTGGGGAATTGGGGGATGGGTACAGACAAGTTGCTGTCCTTTTGTTCTTCAGTCTGGTTGTGGAGGACGTTGCTTCACTGGCCCAAGTTGGCACCATCATTGTGCTCTTCCCGGGTGAGACAGACCAGTCGCCAGCCTCTGGATGGCCGCTCACGCTGGCTGCTAGCTACACACAGTAGCCAATGGCAACCCACTGCAGCACGGGCTGCAGCCTATGCCATCACCATCGCCTCACTTGGCAGCCCAGCTCCAGATTGAGCTGTTGTTCAGCATCTTAGCTGTAGAGGGCAGTGTCACTGGCCCTCATATGTGGGATCCGAACCGGGGCCTCTGGTGTCCCAAGCCAGTTCTTAACCATCGCGCCACTCGGCCGGCCCTCCAAGGTCCTAATTTTAAAAGCAGGTCCATTAAACACCTGAATCCTTTCTGGCTCCCTCCTCACTTTAAAACACAGATGGTACAAAGGCTTCATATAAAAGAATAATCTTTGGAAAACGTGTTTTTATATCTAATAACTAATTTAGCAGAAAGAGCTACAAAATGCAAATTTTTAAAAGGTTACCTTATTAATGGGACTATAGATTAAGTAGGAGCCATTCATATCTTTAAAAAAATTTTTTCGCATGTCATCTAATGCAATTTAAATTAGAGATCAGTCAAAACTATTTTAAAGGACCTTGAAAGAAAAAAAGGCCATTATTTGGAATATAAATAAATCATGCATATAAAAGTTCTATATATAAATTGACCTATTCTAAAATAACTAAAGTAACTTAGCTATTTAAATTACCACTGTTAGCAATAAAAGGCAAAAACAAAGGGTACCTACTGAACTATACACATTTAAAATGATTGAAAGTAAATGTGTATTTTATCACAACTGAAAAGAAGCCAAAAGGGTACATTTTGATAATGTATCATACGGGCTACAAAAGATGCAACTAAGTCATCACACTGCTGTTAGTAAGAAAATAAGTTAGTTCTCCATCTTTTGTACTCTGAAGTTCAAAGGCCCAGTATCAAATCCCTAAACCTCCAAACAATGGCCAAAAAAGATTCCGTCTAACACTTAAATCAAACCACTTCTGTGCCTCTGCCCCACAGGTTTAGACAGACTGAGGTGAGAGAATTGTTCAAGTAGTTACAAAAAGAAACACCAGAGCTCTGCAGGGGAATCACTTTTATTATTTTTTTTTTATTTTTTGTGTGTGCATCTATATAACGGAACAAGTTAACCATATAAACCAAAAGGTAATTAAATATTTCAAAAAAGGAAAATAACCTCCCCACCGCCAACTTTTTGGTCATCTTTCTCTCTCCCTTAGAATTATCACAATCCCCTTGGCATATCGTTACTATACATCAATAAGGAGACCACAATATCGTACAAAGCAGACACATAAGCCCGTTTTCTTATTAGACCTGCCCTGGAGGCTGGCAAAGTGGGCTGGACATAACCACCACAGCTGAGGCAGTGCCCGAGCTGTACTTCAACATCACGCTGACCAAGCCCTTTGGCATTTAGAAAAGCAGGGGTGTTCTCTCTCCAGCTGGCTGGTCCTTCCGGAAGAGCTCTCTGATCTGGGTTAATCGGCCGTAGAGCCTCTCTCTCAATGGAGGGATGTGGTAGCTAGGATCCAGAATGTTTGTGACTCTGCGCTCCCTCTCTCGTTTCCATAGCTTGTATGGGTGGGCAGGAAACGACGGCCGCGCCCTTTCTCTTCTAATTTGTAACGTAATTCCACTTACAGCCAGCATCCCCCATACTGCCAGGATAATAAAGTCTAAAAAACAGTAGAAAAGAACAGTTTGAACTGCTGTATCTTAAAACCTAACACATATCTAACATGTCACCTATCAAAGCCTAAATCTGTGTCATCCTTTCTTGCTAATATTAGACTTTCTGTGAGTGTGTCCAAACACTTGCAAACCAAGGAATGAGTGAGGATGCTACAGTCTTACATTTGAAAACAGGAGCTTTCTATTACAGGCACTTGAGAGTCCAGACAGGTTGTAAAGGAACCAGTGGTTTGGATCCTTGTCATTCCAGTATTTTATGACCAATGCCCACAGGCATAGTCAGGGGCAGGCAGAAGGCAGCAATCTAGTTATACGTCACAAACGTACATCATAGAACCTTAGATGCCACCATGCTCTCTTCCTCCCCATTCCCTGCCTCCTTCACATAGAATGGGTACAGAAATGAATGAAGAGTTCAACAAATTGCACTGGGCTTCTAGCAAGCAAAAAGCTTGGCAAAATACTGTCTTGTATGTTAAATTTCCAAGACATGGATTTCAAGGTCTCTACCATTAACCTTTTATCCAATGAAGGCTGGCTCAGTATAGTAAAGATTTACCCTTAAATATTCATAACAACATCATGATTGTGCTTATACATCTTCAATTCTAAGGCATGCTTTTCCATCCTATTTTAACATTTTTGAAACCAATATACCTTACAATCTTTATGAACATTTAATTTAGTCGTCTTTTTTCCTTTAAAAAGTTAATGGAGAGGCGACCAGTTAGCTCAGGTGGTTAGAGCACAGGCTTATAACACCAAGGTTACCGGTTCAATTCCTACATGGGCCACTGAGATGTGCCCTCCACAACTGGATTGAAGACAACTATTTGACTTGGAGCTGATGGATCCTGGAAAAACACACTGTTCCCCAATAAAATTTCTTTAAAAACAAAAAGTTAATGAGGCCGGCTGAGTGGCGCAGTTGGTTAAGAGCTCGCTCAAGAGTTTGAGCTCTGAGCAACAGCAGTTCGAGTCCCACCCCGAGCTGAGCAGCCGCTGAGCTACCAACAGGTGGCAGGATGGCTCAGCTAAAAAAAAAAAAAAAAATTAATGGAAAATCTTTAATAGGTAAAAATGTTACAACTGAGGATATAATGCACTTACTGACTAAAAATCACTTTCAATAAGCAAAAGGGGGGGAACAGGACAATAACTTAAAAAATCAGGATGTCATTCTTATCCCTCTCATCCCATCCCATAAGGTGGCAAGCTTTATGCTTAGCATTTTTCTCACAGCTGGGAATTGACCAGGTAAACCTAAGTAATCCTGGTTTAGAAATTTCTAAACAAAGTTCACTTAGTAGATTTTTAGAAGTATAAACTTCAACCACCTGACAAATTTCAATTCTTTCCTTCTGGCATTGTAAGTTATCATTAACAGAGGACTCTAATAATTTGTATGGTCTGAGTTTCCTCGTATCAGATTAACGTTTTTTCCAACCAGTTAACCTTCTTTCAACCTAGTTACCAAGTGCTCTTGTGAGCACAGGTGGGCCAATACTCCTAGTTGACTATCACTCTTAATCTTCGATTTAGTCTTACCATTGGTTTGAAAAGGCACATTTGTGAAAGCTCCGCGGAAGTGAGCGTTGAGTGCTCTCTTGAGTACATTCAAAGTGATGTAAGAAAGGCTTGTGTACAAGTAACTGTCAACAGCCAAGACCACCGTATAGGAGCCAATGATTCCACAAGTCACTATGTTCAGCTGTGGAAAAGTGGGAGAGTTTAGGCTTCACCTATGATAGAACAAGAATAGTGTCTAACTCTCATTACTGGCTTCAATCACAGGGAATCACTTCCATTCCCTCAAGGAACATGAAAAGGGACCAAGTATTAGCTGAATAAAGGGTACCTGAAAAGATAAACTGAAAATAATCTTCAATATCCAGTGAGTTCTTACAACACAGTTTACCTTAATAAAAAATATCATTCCTGTGTAAGAACTTCAACAGTATAGTCTAATTCAATGAAGAACCATTTTTCTGGAGAGATAGCTAATGATCCATCGGGTTGCTGCATTATAGAGAGCCCTACCTTCTCTGCTCCCACAAGTAAAAGCATATTAACAGTGATAACCTGCTCCACTTAAGAAAATACTGTGTGGGCCAGCCAAGTGGCGCGTTGGTTAAGAGCTGGCTTGGAGCACCAGAGGGCCCCGGTTCGGATCTCCCATATGAGGGCCAGTGACACTGCCCTCTACTGCTAAGATGCTGAACAACAGCTCAGCCTGGAGCTGGGCTGCCGTGAGTCACTGGCGATGGCGTAGGCTGCAGCCCCTGCTGCAGTGGGTTGCCATGGGCTACCGTGTGTAGCCAGCAGCCAGCGTGAGCGGCCGTCCAGAAGCTGGCGACTGATCTACCTCGCCCGGAAAGAGCGCAATGATGGTGCCAACTTGGGCCAGTGAAGGAACGTCCTCCACAACTAGACTGAAGAACAAAAGGACAGCAACTTGTCTGTCCCCCTTCCCCCAATTCCCCAGCGCTGTTCCCATCCCCCAATTAAAAGAAAAAGAAAGAAAATACCGTGTGATAATCATAACTTCTCTTGCGTTCACAGTAACATGGCAATATAAAATCAACCATCACATAGAGATTATCATAAAGCTCTCCCTAGTGAATAAACCATGCAAAATGATGCTATTAAGTGAACTGAAGGACAATATAATGAATAAATCTTTCTTCTGATGAAATACTTACCATTCTTAGGCAGCCCATGAAAACTACTGGGATGAGAACAGCTATACAAGAGAAGGTCACCCAGAACACACCATCATTACGAAATACTGTTAGGTTTCCTGAAAAAGCAAACAGCAATCAAGAGTAAACAACAGATTCAACAAGGTAAACTTCATTTTCTCAACATCTGAACACGGACATCCATCAAAGGTTTAAGGTAACAACCGGGAATATGTTGGCCATTAGAAATGAATTCTGACTTTATTCATTTAAGTGTCAATGTGGTCGCCTCTGAAGGATGTGTTATAGAAGGTAGAAGGGTGGGAGAAAAATCAAGAAGGTAAAGGCTCTGCACTTATTACCAGGATAATTTAGAAAAGGCCAGACCAGTCCAAGCTCTTCCATTCGCTAGTTGTGATGCTGGGCCTCAGTTCCCTAACCCATAAAACAAGAGGATTGAACCACTTCATCTCCAAGCTACAAATCACCCATTCTAGCTCTAAATTTCTATGATTCCATGATTTTGTACTGCAAAGTCAAAGGTACAAATAAATGGCATTCGGAGTTAACCATATGAACTCCCACCCAATATAAGCAGCAAAATCCATTGAAAAGATTTTTGCCATTGGTGCATTTCCTGCCCAGGCACTGCATACTGCAAGATTTGATTTCCTAATCTATCAGAAAAGATAGGAGCTAACCACTAATTGGCTCCTACAAAACTTACTCCAAAATGCAGCACTCCTTGGGTTAACCCAGGACAAATATATTAGAACTACCATTTATAAATTAAATTGAAATGGCAAGAATATAAGCCCGACAATTATTTAATACTGACACTGGCACCATAATTCAGTCCAACTGGAGGTGGCCCAATACCTTGACACCCACACCTGGCAGAGTGGGAGTTCTGCAGGGAGAGGATCTGACCTTGGACCCCGTATTCTCAGAAAGTGAACTGTAACATGCTGCAATGAGGTGAATTTATGGATCATCACATTCTTTAGTTTAATTATCCTAACCTTCACAAAATATACAAGGAGTGATCAAAACACACAGTGAATGTTTAAATAAAAGTTTATTACAATAAAAGACACATTGCCATTAACCCCCCTCAAAATTACCACCCCTTGCTTTGAACACACTGATCCCATCGTTCTTGCCACTTTCTGAAGCAGTTCTGGAAGTCCTCTTTCCTGAATGTCTTTAGTTGTGCTGTCGTGGCTGCCTCAATGTCCTGAATCATTTTGACTTTGGGAAAGAGCCAGAAGTCACATGGTGCCAGATCTGGTGAATACAGTGGGTGAGGACACACCACAATGTTTTTATTTGACAGAAATTGCCGTATACCAGAAGCAATGTGTGACACGGAGTGCTAGCATGATGGAGGATGATTTACAGCACACTTTAAAACATACATTCTCTCACCTGTAGCTCACACCCAACTGACTGGACCGACAGACAAGTGGAAACTTGTCACACACTGTTACTAAGGTTCTACGAGCTGCTTCCCGTATTGAAGATCCCTGCCTTTCCGTTGGATGGCACTCGGCAGCAGCATTCACTGTATTTTGTGATCACAACAGAAAGGCTTTGTGTCACACATCATTTCTGGTACGGCAAATTTCTGTCAAATAAAAACATTATGGGGTGTCCTCATCCAATGTATTCACCGAATCTGGCAACGTCCGACTTCTGGCTCTTCCCCAAAGTCAAAATGACCATGAAAGGTAAACGTTTTGAATCAATTTAGGACATCGAGGCAGCCACAACTGCACAACTAAAGACACTCAGGAAAGAGGACTTCCAGAACTGCTTCAGAAAGTGGCAAGACTGATGGGAAAAGTGTGTTTAAAGTGAGGGGGAGTATTTTGAGGGGGATTAATGGCAATGTGTCTTACTATAATAAGTTCTTTTTTTTTTTTTAAACATTCACCATAGTTTTTTATCACATCTCATAGGTTTGGGGGTTTTCTCCTGACTTCAAAATTTGTGCTATTTCTACTCATCAAAAGCACATTAACTACTGCAAATTCTAACCTATTATTTCTCCATTCTCCAAACATTAACAAAAGATGGGGGCGCATTTAGTATTTGATCTAGTACATTTTAGAGTAGGGCCCTGTATCTGTATTTTCAAAACACACCCCAGTGTATTTGTCATTTAGCCAAGTCTAAACACTAACTTGCAGGTAGATAAAAAGCTACCTGCAGGGGGGGCTGTGGGAATAAACTTGGCTATAGGTTAGCTAAAATCAGAACAATGGGTCTGAAAGGTCAAAAAACACACAGGTTGTCAATTCATTCTGGTCTTTAAAAAAAAATCTTTAAAAAGAAAGCCACTGCATTCCATTATACACTGCGTTCTCAAGAGTTGATAGCCCTCAAGGGACAGTTATATCTGACATTTCCATCAACTTTAATCTGATATTGTAATATAAGAACCAAACGTTATCACAAGAAGAAAATAGCTTTAATAGAGTACTTTGGAATGTTGATATTCCTTTTGAATTTTTTACAACAATCAAGAATTGAGTTACTGTACAACAGCAAAGAAAGTTAACTTAAAAGTTAACCAGATTTTAAATGACAGAAATTGAATTACTTGGGAAAAAACAAAACCAGAAGCATCCCTGTGCTACAGCCCTAGGATGACTACAAGTAGGTACCCTGGAACACTTGAGGATTGGCACAGGGTGGGAGTGGAGGTTAGGGGTACAAGAGAAGACTGGGAACAAAGGACCAGGTTCCCCAACTCGGCTGCCATCAGAGCAGCGTAAATGTATCTGTGGGATAGTGGACCTCTGTTTAAGATGCATCTGAAGCAAGAGCTCCAGGGTTTGAAAAAATAAAACAACAAAAACCACTGTTCTGCCATATATTAAGAATCCCGTTTCCCTCCATTAATTCTCACACACACTCACACACACCCTTATCACAACAAATAGCTACAAAGCTACCTATACAGACATTCTTGAAGTCATCTGGTATAGGGTGCCTCTGAGGAAAGAGGGATTCTTATTTGTGTTGGCCCTTCCTAAAAGAGCCACATCATGCAAAATGCAAATTTCCAAAACTATACAGAAGGCCCCAAATCCCTGACGAGGCAGTACTTGCACCTAGAGAGCCCACGTAATACCTTTCAAACAATGAACTGAACACACAAACATTAGTTACACGTCTCTTACCCAGAGGGGTGAAAAAAGTCACTGACGAGACAAGGAAGCCCAGCACTAGTCCAACACACAGCATACAGAGCATGAGGATTCCAAATCGCCACCACGCAGCTACCAGGAAAATCCCACCAACGCTTCCCATGATGGCTGTCAGAATCAGGCGAACTGCACAAAGGGAGATGAACTGTTTGACCAAAGGTAGCTTTCCCGACTGCGTGCTTTACACACAAGATAGCACTACCAGAGCCATCATTAGCCTTTCTGGTGGTCAAGCACCAACAGGAGGCTGGTGGACTCTGCGGTGGTGCCGAGAAACCAGCACGGGCTGCCTCTAGAGAGGCGACAGTCTCACAGACACATGGAAACTAGCCAGGGGGCTGAACCTCCCAGTACAGCCACAAGCGTGGCTTGGGACAACCTATAAATTGGGGCTGAGGAAAAAGCAGGGTGACAAGCATTCTGTTAAACATGACAAGGAAGGAGGGGCTGTGTTTGTTTTAAGGTAAAGAAAATCTTCACATTTTTTGTAAATCTCGTGTTTCAATATACCAGTTTTGTGGAACACAGGTTTATCATCAATATGGCCCTTCATTTCCCTAAGTACCAAGGAATTTACAACGCAGATCAAAAACTTGGAAGAGAAGGTCTCAATGAGTAGTTCAGAAAAGAAAAGATGTTTAGAGCGTAGGTGGCCCATTATTTTACACACATAATAGGAATATCACACACAATGCTGGTCAAACTGTAGAAGAAAAGGTAGATTAGAAACAGCACCTTCCTTTTTGAACACCCAATTAAACTGTATTATTTTTACTCACCATCATAGTTAATAACTGTCAGTCTTGTAATCAGTATGTAAAAGAAGAATCCCATGAAGATAAAGCCTATGAAGAATAATTCTAGTAGCAAACCACCAGGAAAGAAAAATAATATAAGCTATGGTTAGGCATTCATTTTACAATGCAATTTAAATATCTAATCTACAAATACATGCTTATACATTAGGGAATTCAGAGAAGAGAAATAATTATCTAAAAGAAGAAAATTAGAACTCATTGGAGCATACATAAATTTAGAAGTCATTGGGAGTAAATATTACTATTAAATGGATACACTACTAAAGTATTAATTATAGAATACACTTTCTTATTATATACAGGTCAATTTCAATTGGTAAGTTGTTAATTTCATAGCTCATTTTAATATAATTTGTTACATGAGCAAAAATAAAATTTGAAAGGTAAAAAAATAACAAAATATTCCAAAGCAAAAATATGACTTTTATATCTTCTTTCAATTCATCCTTTCTTATTTAGAATGAACAATCAACCATTGTCATCATCCATTAAAATACCTAGTAATATCTTTGGGACCTTGCATACAGCTTAGCAATTAAATTCTTTGTTACAAAATCATGCTGCACTTTGAGGAATTAAATATTCTTCACAAGTCTCTTCTCAAAAAAAAAAAAGTATAGTAATGGAGGGAAAGGAGTTGCTACTTCAAACAATAAATTAAGTTTAAAGAGTTTTATAAAATCAGGATTATGTTCACTCTCCCCTTGATGCTGTTATACTCCTTGTTAATGAATTACATAAGGATTTTTTTTAATTTTTTTTTTAGTAATTGTAAGCATTAGTTACTTAAAAGGCAATCCAAAGAAGTGGCATCGTTTTAGTGAGCATAATTTCTATTCTATTCCCTGCACTGGTTTTACTGAGGACGGTGGAATTCCATGTGGTGTCTGAGCCTCCCGTAACACATACTTCAGTCTCACTGTATATAGCCTGATTTATATGAAACTGTGTTGATCATCACCACCAAAATCCACACATATTTTTACACTGACATCTTGATTTCTAATCTGTTATCATTAGCCAGCTAGCCAATCTAGCAATTGAAGCAGTTGCTGAACAAATCAAATGTTATTCCCCTCTTAATAAGAGCTTGTACTTCATTAATGAGAAAAGAGGAATAAAAAAACAAAAAAACGCAGAGCAACTCAGTAC
Source organism: Hipposideros armiger (assembly GCF_001890085.2). Lineage (NCBI taxonomy): Eukaryota > Metazoa > Chordata > Mammalia > Chiroptera > Hipposideridae > Hipposideros > Hipposideros armiger. The sequence continues at coordinate 1,102,613 of NW_017731863.1, read as the reverse complement.
AATCTTTACTGAAAGAACCCAGCCACAAATCTATGAAGGTAGTGCAGATAAGCAGTTGCTTTCTCTCCTTACAGGTCATAAATTCCCCTGCAGCATTTAAGAAAAAAGATCACCAGGCATGTAAATAGCAACTAGATCAAATGTTATACCTGTTTTCCAGAATCTGTGTCCGAAGAAACAAATGAAGAGGCCAAACAGGGCAAAAAGAGTGAAAAACACTTTGGTAGATACTCTTCCTAAAAATAACAAAAATTTAGTGCATAATACATCCAATCTGATACTTTGTATTTAATTAATAAAGCTTCATGAAAAAAACAAAGCCAACTGACACTAATTTATTCCACACGTGTATAATTTATTTTTAAAATATCCCTGTCACCTCCAGTTAATTCTTCTATGTAGGCCTGGATGCTGGTATAACAAAAAGAGAAATAAAAAAAATACGTGATCCCTGATAGAGATATATAACATCTTCTTGGGGAAGGGGGTGGGGAGGAAGTGGGAAAGGAGGAAGAGAGAGTGTTTTCTGTTTCTTCATAAACAAACTCTAAGAAAAAAAGGTGGGGACAGGAGGAAATGGATTAAAAGAGATTTAAAAGACACATCAACTAATACAACGTTCAGATTGCATCTTAACCCTGATTCAAAAGAACAAAGAAAACTGTGAAAAGCAACTGGGGCGACTGTAAACACTGCCTGTTAATTTGATGCCATTAAGGAATTATCTTCAGTATTTTAAACTAAAACTTGGGTTAATGATACTGTGGTTACATTTTTAAAAACAGCCCTCATCTTTAAGATATACATACTGAACTTTTGTGACAAAATGATAAGGGATTTGTTCTGAAGAAATCCAGTGATGGGGGGTAGGGGGAGGGGACGGGGGCAGAGACACAGGTGGGTGTATGGCTACAACAAGATAATATCCGTGCATCCAAATTGTTAAGACTGGATAATGGTATATGGAGGTTGACTCAAGTTTTCCATTAACAAAAAATTTTAACCAAACTCATATAAAAAAAAAACACGTACTGCACTGTAAGTACACATGAACAAATTACTACTAATCTTATCAAGTATACATATTGCTTTGGGAAAAAAATGTAGCGTTGTAACTAACAATAAAGCACAGTACGCTTCATGATGCCAAAAAATCCAAATCCTATGATCCTCAACAGACACAAGCTTCAATACAAAACCATGATGTGAAAGACAGGGCTACTGAAGAGTAAAATATGCACACTAAACTCACCACCATCTTGACTCCTTTGAGAGAAACACAAGAAAGTAATCCTACACTAAAACCAAACACAAAATATCTATATAAACTCATGTGAAAAACATTACAAACCCACCACCGATCAAAACAAAATACTTAAGAATGCTCAGATGGAGATACCACGAAGACTTACATTTAATTAAGAAACACAAGATAGGCCAGTATTTTCAGAGCAATATACACCTACATATCAGCTTTTCGAGAATGAAGAGCCCCCAAAGAAGAGGAAATGAAAGCTATGCCACATTCTGCTTATTTCAGACACTGGTTGAAAACTGAGAAAGGGAAGGAATTTACCCTGCCTTTTTTTAAAAAGAAGGAATGGCAATTCATCCCCAATGAAAGGAAGCACTTCTGTATAGAATGATGTTGTATACAGCTATGAAGAGAATACAAAGCAAACAGCATAATCTTAACTAGCATTTGAAGAATCTGAGTGAAGATTATGCAGGAATTCTGTGTACTATTTTTGCATCTTTTCTGTGAAATCTATTTCAAAATAAAATGTTACCCACACACCTCTTGCTACACCTCCACTGCCACCATTCTATCTAAACCACCGTCATCTCTCACCTGGATTACAATGGCCTGCTAATCAATCTGTTTCTGCTCCTGCCCCTGATTTTTCTCAAAGAAGCAGCCAGAGTGATCCTATTAAAATATGAGTGCAGTCATGGCACTGTTGGCTCAAACCCTCCACTGCCTTTCCATTTCACTCCCAATCAAAGCGAAAGCGCATACTATGACCTACAAGGCCGCACACGAGCTGCCTGCCCCTGCCGCCTCTTGACCCCTCAGGCTCCCCCAGTCCCTGTTCTCACTGCCATTCTTCACACACACCAGCAAGCTCCCAGCTGAGGGCCTCCACACTGGCTGTTCCCTCTGCTGGCAGGGACCTCCAGACACAAGGCACCTGCCTCACCTTGGGTCTTTCCTAGCAAGGACTTCCCTGGTCACGCTATCTCAAAGTCTCCTGACTCCCACTTGTTATCTCCCTTTCCTACTTCATTTTTGCTTCTTAACGCTCCTCACTTTCTCATGTATTATATGTTACAAACTTATCTGTCTCATCTCCCTCACTAAAATGTAAGCTCCAGGACAGCAGGAATTTTGTCTGTTTTGTTCACTGCTGTAGTCCAGTGGTCAGAACAGAGACTGGAATGATGTTGGGGCTTAAAAGGCACTTGTTGAATGAATGAATGAAGACTTGACAAAAGAATTTTTTTAACAGTCTTAATTCTGTGTTAGTTGATGTGGCTCTGCAAAGCCAAAGAAAAATTTGCAAGTTTAAATCCATATACTCACCAAGTGAAGAACAATTACCCTCCTTTGCCTCAAAACTGCAAGCATATGTGTGAACAGGAACATAAGCAGCAGATGTATTTAGAAATGGGTCCCAAACAATGACATTATAAATGACACCTTGCCCCCGGAGGGAGGAGAAGGAAACACTTGTCTTATCATTAGCTGTTAGGGTAGCCACCTAAAACAAAAAATAATGCATGATTAGTGTTTAGATTTTTTTTTAAAAGGCTATTCTATTATAATGCCACCTACATGGGATATAAATTATAATATTAAAATAGAATTGTTTAAAATATACACCAAACTTTTTAGCTTTGTCTAAAGATTGTCTTATACAATTTGTATATACTAATATAAATAGCTCTTACACAAGGCTTCTAAAATTTTTGTAGAGTGTAAATGTTAAGTAAAATAAGATATAAATAACATATAAAGGCTAATTAGAACAAAGCAAAAATAACGGATTTTTCATCTACTAGATTGTAAACTGTAACAGTAAAGGCAGGAAGCGTATTTCTCTTGCTCACTAATCTTCCCTCAGTGCTTAGCACAACACCCAGCACAGTGTACGTATTCAACAAACGTTAGCTATTACTACTAGTTACAGAGCTGACGCAGGCAAAGTCTCTTAACACCTCATAGAAAGTGCCACTTTTGTTTTAACAGACTCTGAAATAAAAAAACCATTACGTATAGTTGTTATACAGTAGTTCTTAACTTCAAAACTACCTTTTAAAGATTGTTTTTAAAATACGTAATACATACAACAGAAGAAACAAAAAAAACCTTATATAATCATAATACATAGTAAGTTCCTATTAATGTGAGAAAAATATTAGAACTTCAGGAATAAATAATTGTGGGACTATTTAAAAAATATTGCTTAGCCTTTGTATTTCCTGGGCGAAGGATTTGGTCAAGGTCAACAAAATGTTAACAGTATCTTCCACTCTCCCAAGTTTTTATTATGAAACATTCAACCTTCCAGAAATGTTGAAAAAAAAATATAATGAATAATCTATATACCACCAGTAAGACTCAACAGCTTTAATATTTTACCTTATTTGCTTTTCTATCACCCCTGCCCCTCTCTCCCCTCTATTTTTTCCTGCTGAAACATTTTAAAGTAAGTTACAGATATCATGACATTTCACTTCCAAACAGCTCAGGGTACATGTCCACAAACAGTGTTTCTCGAACAATCACTGGGAGAGCTTGTTAAAATTCAGATCCTGATTCTGTAGGTCAGAGGAGGCACCTGCGGCTCAGCTTCTCTAACACTCTCTCCAGTGATGCTATGTGTTCATCTACCACACTTTGAGTAGCAGGGTACAAAAGTGTAAGGGTATTCTCCTATATACCCACAATATCTTAGCTCACCTAAAAAAATTAATAATTTCTTATCTGATACACAGTCCACATTCAAATTTTTCCCAATGTCTTTTATAGCTTTTCTCCCTTTTAACAAAGATCCAACTAGTTTCATGCATGGTATTTATCTCCAATCTCTGTAATCTGGAGCAGCCCCTCCCACCTCCCGACTCCCACTCACCCAGGAGATCAAGGGCAGTCGCTTTACAGAATATTCCACAATCTGGATTTTTCAGATGGTATTCAAGGTGTCTGACTTGTACTTTTATCCCCTGTGGTTCCTGTAAACAGGAACTCCAAGGACTGAATTCAGGTAAAGCACGTTTTGCTAGAATATTCCATAGGTCATGGTGATAATGTGAGACTGCATTCACCACACAATGCAGGTGGGCCCCCTATCAGTAAAGCTAACATTGACCACATGGATAAAGAGGAGACCATGGATCACTCTGCTCTCAAAGTAGTTTTCCCTTTACAATCAGAATTCCTCTGAGAGTGCTATTTAGGCATCCTGGGAATAACCTGTGCCCCAATAATCTTTCACCTAATGGTCCTTGCCTGAATCATTTCACTGAGGGACACAAAATTGTGATTTTCTAATTCCAATTATTCCCACATTTATTAGTTGGCATTGTTCTGTGAAGAGCTTTCTTCCAACAACTGGGGAAGAATTACAGTTTCTCCTTTTAAAAAGGCAAGGGAAAGTCCTTCACCTTATAACTTTTCAGAGTAACTTGGTAGAGTCTCTTTCAATATTGCAACTAGGAAGTTCTATTTTCTGGGTTTTTTTAGTATCAATATGGACTTGTTTTCATTTAGTCAAGACTTACAATCAAGGTGAAAGGATTAAGAAGCACAGATTGGTAGTTACAAAACAGTCACAGGGATATAAAGCACAGCATAGGGAATACAGTCAATAATATTGTAATAACTATGCATGGTGCCAGGTACAAGATAACTACCAGACTTATCAGGGAGATCCCTTCGTTAAGTTATATAAATGTCTAACCACTGTGCTGTACACTTGAAACTAATATAATATTGAATGTCAATTGTAACTGAAAAATAAAAAAAATTTTTTAAAAAGACTTATAATCAATCATTTTATTTTGGATGATTGAACTGACCCTAAGTTGGGTAGTGCACAGACTCTTCAAACAGGTTCCAGTCTTTTTTGACAACCAGTCATTGAGGGTTTCCTTGAATTCTGGCACACAATATATCACTCTTAATCTTAACTGAAAGTTAAAAAGTAACCTAAAAAAGGCCTGGTTTCATAGTTCTCACATATTTTTTCTGTGAAAAATGCCACCAGTAGTTTGATAGACATTGCACTCAATCTATAGTTGCTTTGGGTAGTATGGACATTTTAACAATGCCAGTTCTTCCTATCCATGAGCACAGTGCATAGGCTTCCATTTGTTTCTATCTTCTTCAATGTCTTCCAGTTTTCCAAGTACAGGTCTTTTATCTCCTTGGTTTAATTTATTTTTAGGTTTGATTTATTTGATCATTGTAAATGGCAGAGAGTTCTTATATTCTTCATGTCATAAAAATGGTCTTCAAAAACCTCCTATTTTAAGAAGAAGAAGCTTCCATAGAGCTTCCTAATCTGTGAAGAAGCACAATGAGTTTCTTGTATGAGGCTCCCTCTTCGCATGGAGCAATGACATCCTAGGCAACACAGGAACAAAAGGAGATCTCGCTCTGCAAGAGTTTGAGCCCTTAGGCTAATCACATATGCCGTTTCAATCATTTCTTTCCAAATAGTCTGGTAATCTATCAATCTTCTGGAAAGAATCAGAGCAGTCTAGAAAAACTCTACCCATTAACCATGAGACTGAAGAATGACCTTGCTGTATATTATTAGATTGCTATCAGGCACCTCTCAAGACAAAGATAATATCCCGCCCTGCACAAAAATGAGCTATAGCGTGAGTCTCCAATTTTAACGTGCATTCATAAAATGCAAAAATTGGGTAGGTCTGGGGTGGAGCCTAAGAGTCTACAACTCAAATGAACTCCCAGATGATGAGGCCAATGCTGCAGGCCCGTACCCCACAAATGGAGAAGCAAGAATTTACAGGGGTTCCAAAGCTCAGAGAAAAGTTTTGATCCAAGTTAAAGACTTTGAGTTTGGGTTTAAATATTAAATGCCAATGTGTAGATCCTTAAATAGTTTCTAATTTTTTTCTCAAAACACTATAACTCATAATTGCCAAAAGGGGGGCCGGCCGAGTGGCTCAGTTGGTTAAGAGCTCGCTCAAGAGTTTGAGCTCTGAGCAACAGCGGTTCGAGTCCAGCCCGAGCTGAGCAGCCGCTGAGCTGCCAACAGGTAGCAGGATGGCTCAGCTAACAAAAAAATAATAATAATAATTGCCAAAAGGTATAACCTAAAAGGTATGGAAGTACATAAAAAAATTAGCACCCACTTCCATCCATATCACAAGATTACCAGTTCATATATGTGGCTGCAACTATAACAAAATAATTTACATGCATCTCTTCAAAGGCTAGCATTACTTTGGGGTTATCACTAGAAAAGACTCCCAAGATGTTAACGAAATAAGAGAATAAAGTGAGAATCCCAGAAAGACCAGGCAAACAGTAAAGAAATAAGCTCCTGGTCACTTCTCCCCTAGTCAGCTCTTCCAACGGTGTCGCAATCCAGCAACACCAATCAGGAGAATCAGCTTTACCTTGATGGCACTGGCCGTCACCTGAGGCACTTCGGCCATCCTCTGCAGATGCTTCAGCAACCCCTCTTCCGTGAGGTCATTCTCAGGCAGAAAATACTGATAGACATCATACTGCAACCTCCACCTAGAGTCCTGTCCCGTCCTGATGTCACATGGCGGAGGATCTGTGCCTCTAAAGTCAACCAACAAAACTGAACATCAATCTCTTGTTGGGCAAGTCCCATCTACGAAAAGGAACCAAAACCTCTAATTTCAAACTTCCGAAACGATTCCAATTTGGGCATGATGAAGAAAAATAACATGCTGACAGGCAGTATGGTTAAATAAACAGATTTAATGTCAGGCCTAGAGTCAAATGCCAGCTTTGCCATTTGTTAGCTGTGTGTTAAGTCGCCAAGTCACTTAATCTCAATAAACCTTAGGGAACCTTTCTGTAAAATAACAACTGCCCCTTTTAAATAAAAAGCTTAGAATTAAAAGACAAGAACACAGAGCACTCAGCACTGTGGATGATGCACAAATAACATTCAAACGTTAATCAAATGTTACCTATCGTTAATTCCTATTAAAGCAGAAACTAAGGCAGAGTTTTAATTAAAATAATAAAATCCTTACAAAAAACTAAGGGTGAGGGCCGGCCGAGTGGCGCGTTGGTTAAAAACTGGCTTGGGATGCCAGGCCCCGGTTCGGATCCCACATATGAGGGCCAGTGACACTGCCCCCTACAGCTAAGATGCTGAACAACAGCTCGACCTAGAGCTGGGCTGCCATGAGTTGCCGGCGACGGTGTGGACTGCAGTCCCCTGCTGCAGTGGGCTGCCATAAGCTACCGTGTGTAGCCGGCAGCCAGCGTGAGTGGCCAGCAGCCGCCATGAGCGGTCTTCCAAAAGCTGGCGACTGATCTGCCTCGCCCGGAAAAAGCGCAATGATGGTGCCAACTTGGGCCAGTGAAGCAACGTCCTCCACAACTAGACTGAAGAACAAAANGACAGCAACTTGTCTGTTCCCCTTCCCCCGATTCCCCAATAAAATCTTTAAAAAAACAAGAAAAAAAAAATTAAGGGTGTTTCACGGCTCCAGAATGCTTTCCGTATTTAAAGCTCCACAGAAACTAAGATGTACTTCTAAGCTCATAATAGACTCAACATCTGGCTCTTCCTAAGAATGGAGGGGACAATATTAACTGTAAATAACCACTCAAGTATTAGTTACAATGTATGAATTACTTTCATTCAAAAACATTAAACAATGCACTTTTACTAAGAGAATGATGGATTTTCAGAGAGTTCACCGAACCTCACAATAGCTAGGCATGCATGTGCTAAAAGTAATTATAAGAGACAGACATACCTCGCATAGCCCAGGTTTGCTGGGGCAAATTTGATATTTGTTGCAAAGAAATCAAACTCCAAGTAAATGTTGGGATCAATATCTAAATCAAACTCCAAATTACAGCCTCCAGGGATAGGATCTAGATGGAAAATAAGAAAGTTACTCAACAAAGAATTGTTATGTATTCAAATTATACTCAGAAAACACAACTCTACTCTTACAAGAACTTCCTGTACAGAAGTTAAATAAATACAGAGCTTCTAGTTTTATGCTACCTCATGAACTGAGGTTAAGGTCTCTGGAACAGGGATCAGCAAATCTTTTCTGTAAAGGGCCAGAGTGGCTATTTTAGGCTTCGCGGGCCTGATGGTCTCTCTGGCAACTACTCAATCCTGCCCTCGTGGCATGGCACAAGAGCGGCCATAGATCACACATGCACAAATGCGCATGGTTGCCCATTCTAATAAGACTTTATGTACAAAACAGACAGCGAGCTGGATTTGGTTCTGAGTCTGCAGTTTACCAAACTCTGTTCTAGAGTTGAAAAGGTCAGAAAAGACAGATTCTTAAGGTGGGATCCAAGAATGGGTTTCAGGGGCTCCATGAACACCCTGAAATTTTATGTTGAATGTGTGCATTTCCTAGGGAGAGGGGTTTTTATTAGATTTCGGGGGACAGGGTCTATGACCCCACAAAAGAGCATAAGAACCCTGGAAAGAAAAAAAAAAACACTGCCAAAGAGAAAAGGAACTCCATGGGTAATAGAGTTAGGGGTCTCCACTTTTCACATGCTTCTTTCAACAGGGAGAAAGATTTTGTCATCCTCAATTCTCGAAGAGTCCTTGTATATATATATATACACATATACATATATATACATATATATATATACATATACTTATGTGTGTATACATATGTATATATATATATATACATATACACATGTATGTATACATATGTATATATATATATACATATGCATATGTATATATATATATAAAAGTGAAAGACCACAAAAGACCTCCCCAAGACCATCTATCAGAATAGCATTTGAATATTTAATTAAACACTAATAATGTGGCTAAAACAGCTCTTCTTTTCTTATTAGGAATCCGACTCATGACTTTTAAGCATGACAAACTTAAATCAGTCACTTGACATGAGATCAACTCCATAAAAAGAACTAACTATATATGGGGGACCCAGTGGAGAGGCTAAGACAGAAAGGGTAAACCAATTTGAAGAGTTGTAAGATCTCAACTTCATACAACTCATCCACGCATTCCCACAGTTAGGTCTTAGTTTCCTTAAACTAAGGCATTCTGGTGGTTGACTTCCTCTGGTCAGATCTGGAATGGAAAAACCCGGTGTGCAAATATGTTATGAATATTTACCACATTGGAGAAAATGATATGAATTGTCACTGAAGCTCTTTCATAACTTGTCTTTGTATGCTGTTCTTGATGGAAACTTGAAGTCCATGGTTTCTGATCAGGTAATTTACCCTTCTGCTACAGACAGCACTGTCTTTCCTTAACTCCAGTCACCTTTTGGAGTCTACCTCCTTTACCAACTACTGTTCCTTCTCTTCCCATTCCCACAAACGTGAAGTGTAGTCTAAATTTTCTCACTTCCCCTTCACTCCTCAATCACTATCATCTAGTTTTCATCCCCATGGCACCACTACAATAACTCTTACAGGCCACCACCGACTCTTAATTGAGCGATCATATGGACACTTGCGGTCCCTTCTCTTGACGTCTCTGCAATGTATTATTGACCACTCCTTACTTCAGGCAGAACCTCCAGGCCCTTCTCTTCTCTCCCCAACTACTCTTCAGTCTTAGGCTTATTCCTCAGCAGTTAGCATGTCAGAAACAGTGCCTGGCATGCGAGAGGCACTATGAAAGTATTTGCTGTTATTTTTCCCCTAAATCTCTATGTGCACGCCTGGACATGCACTCACTGCCATGACTTTTACTAATGGCTATTCGTGAAATATCTAACATCACTCCTCCATTTGAGGCCCTACTGTATGCATTTCCATCCAGATGTCCTACAAGTGTCTCAGGTTCAGTGTGTCCCAAACTGAAGTCACCGTCTACCCCATTCCAACCCCCTAAAACTTCTAGCACCACAACCACCCTATTTCCACACTTATTTTGCATCACTATATCCCAGGTGCTCAAACAGGAAGCCTACACTCCCACCTTTTATAATCCACAACCACTGGTTATTGTGTCTTATCAATCCTATGTTCCAAATATCTCAAATCCAGCCCCTTTTCTCCAACTCCTCTCTCATGGCCTCAGTTCATTTCTCCTTTTGAGCCCTCAAAAATATGCTAAGTCCTGACTGACTCTGCTATACCCTCTCCAACCCACTCCCCACACTGCTTCCAGAACTAACTTTCTAAGAGATGAAATGCATCACCTCATTCCTCTGCTTAAAAACTCTCTATGCTTCCCAGAACCAACCTAAGAATAAAATGCAAACCCCAAATTCTATACAAGGCCCTCACACTTTGGCTCTAACCTCACCCACTATGTCACTCTCCAAATCCTCCATTCTTCTTCTGCACCTTCCTCTGCCTAGAATAACCAACTAAAGTGTTAGGGACTGTGTCTTGCTTTTCTGTTACTGCTTCTCTAAGAGTTCCTTACATGTTTTTGAATGAATAAATGTATTCTCCTACTCCCCACCTGGGCTTTCAATCATCACGCTAATTCTCCAGTTCCCTTGCTGTTAAAACCTTTCTGATTAATATATTGTACTTATAATAAACACTTTTAATAGGATTATAGTTTTCCTTAAATTTTCATGAACAAGTTCCACATTCTGGAGAGTAACAGGGAGTCGAAGACAAAAAGATTACCTCTTTCTGAGTAGGAGAGTGGAATGGCCACATTTTGGACAGGCTCAGCATCTAAAGTCTCCAAGTACCAAAAGCACATACTCTGCTCAGGTCTGAGCATAAAAACCAGTCCTTTGTCAGTGCCTGTTCCTGAGGTATTAGGAAGCACAATCTCCTGTAAGGAAGAAAAGAGTCATCATCAAGAGGGAGCTGAGCAAAATATTTTTATTCCAGAGTTGATCTAGTATGCATGTCCTATTCGAACTCTTCTCGAAACAAAAAGGAATAAAAACAGGCCTTCCTTAAATAATTCTTTTCACTTCTATGTGCATGTGCCCATGCGACACATGGAGGAACTACTTGAAATATATGATCTTTGATAGAAACAGCAGATGCGCAGCAAAACTCCCAAGCTATTCAATCCCCTAAATTAAGATTTACTATGTCAAGTACTAAGACTACTGTCAAATGACGAAACTATAGCAATTTAGCAGTGAGTTTGATGTCATTCATTCAAGGGAAACAATCCATAAGTTGGGGAAGTGCAGTACCTCAAAAGCAGTGGAGCCCTGTTGGGAGCCGGCTGCACCTCAGTGTCTGACATGGCCTAGCACACTGCTATTGTGACAAATCCTGAAGCTCTGACTGAGAAACAGATACTGCTTTATGTTTTGGAAATTTTAAATTCCCCTTTGGATGCCCCCAGTAGGATAAAGATCTGAAGCCCCTTCTTATATTGTTTTTGTTTTATTTACTTTAAGTGAGTTTTGGACATATTAAGATAATTGTTTTACTGTTAGTTTCTTAATGATAGATTCTTAGTGATAGACAAGTTATGCACCTTATAATTCTTAAGATCCTGTTTAGCCAGTAGTGTTTGAAACAGTTGCTAAGTAGTAAACATCCTTTAAGTGCCAAGGCAGGAACTCAGCTCTGGCCATTATAGGAAGAAATTGAAACATAGTTAGGATAAGTTAGTCATTAGTATAGAACAGATCGGGCTGTACCCTGTAATAGAAACATCGTGAGGAAGTAAAATTCGGAGTAAAACAAACTTCTAAGGAAAATAGACCCTGGGAAGGAAGGAACATTGAAACTATGTAGAAAACAATTTCCCAATGGGTAAAGGGTTAAACTTGGAAAAACAACTTTGGGAAAAACAGCTCAATGATGTAAATAGTTACCTGCCCAGAACAAAAAGGACAGGCTGTAAAAATAGACATTAATTCTTGAAAGCGCTCCTGGGTTTCCGCAGGTTCTTTCCTCGCTGACGCCGTCTCCACCTGAGGGAACCCCTGGATTTGTGGGAGCCGGTCTCCCGCAGAGCCCTCTTCCCAAAGGATTTAGGCAAGAGTAAGTTTTACAGAGCATTAGAAGCAGCAGTGCAGAAACAGGGCATGAGGGGGTAGGGGGTCGGGGAGTTCCTTATGAGGCTAGCAGGTCCTATTTTTAGGGCAAGGTAAGCCAGCTAAAACTGAGTTGGATGGTTACTATTGGCATATGTTAGTTTTCCTTGACAGGATTTCCCCATAAGTGCCAATGATCTAAATACTAACTGATGAACTATAGGGTAGACAGTGACAAAGAACCAACTGCCACAATGACCCAAAAACTCCAAAATGCCACACTTCATCAGGAAGGGCAGAGAAACAATTCTCTTCACACAGACCCCCTCACTTGCAGAGCTATGTGCAGCTCTGGTTATCTTCTCAGTAGCATAAATACAGTGAGAACTAAATGCGGCACAAGAAAGGACTAGTATTATAATTAAAGTTAACTAAGACCCTTTCTGCATGAAAAGTGAGGCCCAAGATGCTGGTCACTCAGGCCACTTTTGTCACGTTATATCGATATCCCTTTATCCAAGCTGTTTCCTCAGAGGTAAAAACAGGCATTATAACTACTTTGTTGAGCTGTTATGAAAATTTAACTATATGGAAAACTAGACACAGGGGTTCCGAATTAGAAGCTCCAGAGGACCAATGAGTTTTCTGAGGTTCCCATGAAATTATACAGATGTATCTATACATTTTGCCAGGTACAGAGTCCAAAGATTTCAGTGGATTCAAAGTCTATGGCCCCTGAAGCAAAAAACCACCAGCCTAGCAAATAGTAGGCATGCAATAAATATATATAATGCTTTTTTTTTTCCCTCCATCCTTTCTCTTCCTTCAAGTGTTGTCTATGCTGTGATGTTAAGGAGGAAATTATGGGGGGCAGCTGGTTAGCTCAGTTGGTTAGAGCGCAGTGCTCATAACACCAAGGTTGCCGGTTCGATCCCAACATGAGCCCTCCATAACTAGACTGAAACAACTACTTGACTTGGAGCTGATGGGTCCTGGAAAAACACACTGATCCCCAATTAAAAAAAGAGTTAAAAGGAAAAAAAAAAGGAAATTATGTACGTGCCATTTTACTATGTCTCCTATGTTAAGTTAGGGCCTGAACAGGAAGTTTCCTTTTGAATAGAGTGCCAGGAAAAAACTTGGCATCTCCTGAATCACTGGCATGTTTCTTCTTTCTAAGAAAGTTACAAAATTTAACATGCTTTGATTTCTGCTCTGACTGCCAAGAACTAAAGCAAAACCAATGTATGGGTCATAGACACTGTTATCTCTTGCAATGAACAATTTATTCCTTCCTCTGTTCTTTGATCAAACTCTCCCATTTCTAGTCTATTAAACTACCACACTCACACAATGTCAAAATCGTCTTGGTAGGAGCAGTACATCAGGAATAAAAAAATACAAAATACTTAGTTTGAAAGACATTACAAATGTCTATAAAATATATATGACTTGGACTAAGAGCTTTGTTTAGCAAATTCCAGAATATTATAAGATAGGCTTAGGAAAAATAAGAAGCACAACATCATACAGAGTGCAATTTATTTGTTAGTCTAAGGGATCATATATAGGCTAAATAAAGACAGATTTGTAAAGGTTAACATAAATGGCAGGTCCTTAATAGCTTAGGCTGATCCGGGCATTTGCAAACTTCCCAAAGCGGAGGTTGAGGTGAGGGGGTTTAGTGATGATTTCTGTGCCAGGGGTCCTAAATGCTGCTAAAAACCAACCACTGGGCTACATGAACTCAGCGCTAGGATTCTTTTGTTTCTGAGACTCCAAAGAGTGGAATTGGTCCTATAGGGTCTCTAATTAAACTTACAGGTCTTTAAGTAAACTTCAACACTAAATGACTGAACAAATATGGAAACGCATTAAAATGTATTCTCAGTAAAAATCTTTAAAGACCCTGTAGAAAAAGAAGGAAAAAGAAAAGTGGGAAATTATGAGGAAAGCTTTAACTGCAGACAGGAAACATTTGGCACAGGTCAACCTCTCCCCAAACTCGGCACTTTATCACCCCTTCTTTAAGTCTCAGATCTCAAGAAAGGCCTGAGATAGCCAGTTTAAATCACTAACTTGACAGGACCCAATCTTGATTTCTTTTTTTATTTATTTAAGACATAAAGTTAAACATAAAGAGTCATCACACTCTAATGCTTATACTAATTGTAAGACCCCAAAATATGGACAGTGTTTATGGGAATAATTCTTTGTACTTACCTTAGAAAAAGAAATTGTTGTATTCTGATACTGTGAGTGTATTTGGAAAATAAGAAAAGTCACATTGCTGGAAATATTACGCAAAATAGCTTCCTCTGGAAAGGGCCTGTTGAGCTTGAAGTATCTAAATTTCCCCACAGAAAATTCAATAACACCTACAACGGGAGAAACATTTCATTTAACATTTGCACCTCTGATATCAATTTGCAGAAATCATATACATAAATATAAGTGCTGCTGATTTAATCCTCAGGAAGAAAAACCTGTTGAGATAAATATTACCATTATTGCCCCCATTTCACTGATGAGGACAATAAGCTTAAAGAGGTGAAGCAGCCCACCCAGGGTGACTCAGCTAGCAGTAAGTGGTGGAACTAAGAACTAAAAGGGAAAAAAGCGATTTCAAAAGATACAAACACCACTTCAAGTGCTGAGGACGCCCAGGGTGCCTGGCTAAGAAAAATTCCCCATTTGGTAGCAACAATAACAATTCTATTCAGAACAGAGTCCCTGAATTTAAGGATTAACAGCCCTAAGGAACTACTAACAATTGCGAACGCACTGGTATTCAAGAACAGTACATTCTAGTGAATTCTGTAGCCAGCCTAGAGACATAGGGGTGGCTTCAATTTTATCCCAGCATTTACTAGCTGTGTGATGCTAGGCAAGTTTCTTCATTCCCTTAAACCTCAATTTCTTTATCTGTCACATGGGAATATATACGTAGCTTGCAAAAGAAGGTGCCATCAACATTAGCAAAAACGTCTTCTGAGTGCCCATGCCAAATACTTCACATATAGTCATGAAACATGGGCATTCTGGAAAAAAGAGCTTTCTCTTTAAGCATCAAGTTCAGTCACATAAAAGACAGGTATGGCAGTAGTTCTCCAACACCTCATCTAGGCCTCTCCCATCTGTCTACTTGCTTCCATTTCTGGTTGTGTTTCACGCACTCACTCACTCTGTTCATATTTATTTCTCTTTCTCCTTGCTGCACACCAGTTCTTTTTCCAACTTAATTCTCATATAACCTACTAAATAGGTAAACGGGTGAAGACAAATCACAACTCAGAAATACTTGGAGAACAAAAACATTTAGTAGTGGTTTAAAAGACAGTAAGGAAAGCAGGACCATAGAAATTAAAATACATTATTAAACTAATAACTTTAAGTAGGGGTATTAAATATAGGTATCCCTGGGAATATATTTCAAGTGATTTTTCTTTGCACATTTCATTGTTTATAAAATTTCTCTAGTGATAGTGTTGGGAGCCAGCTGCACCTCAAGTGTCTGACATGGCCTAGCACACTGCTATTGTGACAAATTCTGAAGCTCTGACTGAGAAACAGATACTGCTTTATGTCTTGGAAAATTTAAATTCCCCTTTGGATGCCCCCAGTAGGATAAAGATCTGACACCCTTTCTTATATTGATTGTTTTATTTACTTTAACCAAGTAAGTGAGTTTTGGACGTATTACAATAATTCTGTTTTACTGTTAGTTTCTTAGTGATAGATTCTTAGTGATAGACAAGTTAAGCACCTTATAATTCTTAAGATCCTGTTTAGCCAGTAGTGTTTGAAACAATTGCTAAGTAGTAAATATCCTTTAAGAGCCAAGGTAGGAACTCAGCTCTGGCCATTATCTGGCCATTACCAGTAGAAATTGAAACATAGTTAGGATAAGTTAGTCATTAGTATAGAACAGATCGGGCTGTTCCCTGTAACAGAAACATCGTGAGGAAGTAAAACTCTGAGAAAAACAAAGTTCTAAGGAAAACAGATCCTGGGAAGGAAGGAACATTGAAACTAGGTAGAAAATAATTTCCTAATGGGTAAAGGTTTAAACTTGGAAAAACAACTCTGGGAAAAACAGCTCAATGATGTAAATAGTCAACTGCCCAGTATAAAAGGGACATGCTGTAAAAATAAAGTGAGACATTAATTCTTGAAAGCGCTCCTGTGTCTCTGCACGTTCTTTTTCCTCGCTGACGCCGGCTCCACCTGAGGGAACCACCTGAGGGAACCCCTGGACCTGCGGGAGCTGGTCTCCCTCAAGTGAGGTGTTCTTATCAGAAAGAAATTGAACAATTTGAAAAAACCATTTCATGCCTGATGGAACTCAAAACACAGGTTCTTCATTAACTCTTCAACTGCAATTTATAAAATAGGGACACATTCCTACTTGTACAAAATGATGACTCTCTCAACACTTCTGTCACTTGCTTTGTTTTCTCCTTAAGATGACAATATTTTCCTAGCTAATATATAATCCTTATTTAAAAAAGATAAGAAAAGGAAGTTAATTCCTCTGGCAAGTATACTATACAGAAATAACCACTATTAACAGTTTGGTATACATCTTTCAGGATTTAGGTATCAGAGTAAGTATTTTTATGTAGATAGAAAAGTAGATATAAAAATATTATATAAATACATTTGATACAGCCCACTTAATACATCTCAGGTATCTTTCCATGTCAACATAATTCTTGCTTTACAATTTTAAAAGCTTACCATTCTGTGTACATAACTATAATTACTTAACCAATCCCCTACTCATGAATATATAGGCTGCTGATTCCAGCATAAATATAAAATAAAATACAGTAAAACCTTGGACTGCAAGTAACTTGGTATGCAAGTGTTCCCCAAGACAAGCAAACATTTCTAATACATTTTAACATGGTAAATGAGCAATGTCTTGCATTACGAGTAGTTTGTTTCTGGAACGAATTATGCGCAGAAACCAAGGTATTACTGTCAGCCAGTAAACCTATTTGCTGATATATGTATTGGTTGTGACAGTGTATAACAGATCACCTTTGATTATAAGTGGTAAAACCACCTAGGAAGTCTTGTTCTCATTAAGAAAATCAGTAATGCAAAAAATTTAAAAAAAAATCAGCAATGAAAACAAACAGCCTATGCGAGAATATATAATGATTAGGACAAAAACATTGAGTTATACAATCTCTGTTTCTGACTTCTTCAAGAATACCTGGCATTTCAGAAATAGTTACAACTTTCATCTATTATTTCCTGAATTTCCAAAAGCTATGGGAAGATCATGCCTCAATAACCCTCTTTCTCCAGTCAAATGATTGTAGCAAGAACTAGTCAGAAGCCAGATAATAAAGGAGAGAGACACTGTGTACATTATTATTTTAAAAACTGGTCACTTGACAAAATAACTAGGGATATTAAAAGCAGGCACCTCTGGGGGTGTACTTTAAATGACTTTTTCTTTTCTTTACACATTTCCTTATTTTTCAAATTTTCTATAGTGCTCATGACGTGTACTTATTAGGAAGAAATTCTAATACAATGGTTATCTACCCTGGCTGTGGATTACAATCAACTGGATATCCTTTTTAAAAAATATTGTTGCCTGGGCCCCTCTCCAAACCAGGTAAATCACAATCCCTGGGCTTAGTTAGGATCCTAGCATCAATTTAAAAAACAAATAATTATTCAAATAACATACATGCAGAGAAGTACACAAAGTTTACAATGCCAGGTCAAGAAACAGCATTCTAGCATCTTAGAGGTCTCCTTGTGCCCCCTTCCAATCACTACTTTTTCCCTCCTCCCCAAAGGTAACCAGGATCCTAACTTCTAACACCATAGGTGGGCTTTATCCTGTTTTTGAAATATTTAAGTGTAATCACAGTATGTTCTGCGTCTAGCCTTTTAAAAATTAACATTATATTTCATGAAATAAATACACCACAATTTATTCTACTATTAAGAGCATTTGGATTACTCCTAGTTTGGAGTTATTATGAATAACTCCATTCAGACATTTTTTTAACATGTCTTTCGGTGCACATGTGTACACATTTCTATTGGGTAGAACCTTTAAGTAGAATGATCAGGTAATAGAGTGCACTGATGTTCGTAGATAATGCCAGTTATTCAACCTGGTTTTGCCAATTTACACCCCTGTGAAGTTGTGGGCAAAGTATTCCAGTTGCCCAACAGTCTCACCAACACTTGGTATCATCAGTTTCTCTGCTGGGTACACATAATAGTGTCTCCCTGTGATTTTAATTTGCATTTCTCTAATTAATGATAATAAGAACATTTTGTCTTATTTGCTATGTGAATATCTTCTTTGTAAAGGACCTGTTCAAGTCTTTTTGCCCATTTAAAAAACTGGATTATCTGTTCATATTGAATTGTAGTTCTTTATACATCATCAATATGAGTATTCTGTCAGATATGTTTTACAAATATCTTCTAATACTCTCTTCACTCTCTTGTTACCTTTAAAGTTTTAATTTTAAAGTAGTCCAGTTTTTCAAGTTTTTCCTTTATAATTATAAAGAAATCTTTGCCAAAAATATTCCATTAACATGAAGATACATTCCCCATGTTAACTTCTAGAACTTCATTTTACCTTTCACATTTGAGGTTGAAATTAATTTCTATGTATGGTGTGAGGAAGAGGAGGTTGGGGGAGGTGTCAAGGTTCGTTTTTCCATATGTATATCCAGTTGACGTAACAACCATTACTGAAAACACAGTTTTCCTATTGCTCTGCAATTCCACCTTTCACATAAGTCAAGTGACCATATGTGAGGGTTTGTTTATGGACTCTTGCGTTTCACTGATCTATTTGTCACTGCTAACACCAATAATACACTGTCTTAATTTGTCCAAAATGTGTTCTTTCTCTTCAACACTCTCTTGACTATTTTGGGCCTTTTTTCACTTACATATAAATCTTAGCAGCTTGTCAATTTCCAGAAAAAAAGCCTGCTGGGATTTTGACAGGGATAGCACTGAATTTATTAATTTAGGGAGAAATTGTATCTTTATAACAGAATTTTCTAATCTATGAATTTGAGATATCCCTCTATTTACTGTTTCCCAATTTATCTCAGGAATGTTGTCTAGTTTTCTGTCCTGCTCTTCACATATCCGATAATTATCCCTAAATAGTTAATGTTTCTTGATGCTACTGTAAATTTACTTTTTCTTTTAAATTTCAATTCCTATTTCTCTCTTCACCAATATGCTTTTCTTTAAAGTTCTCCAGGTGATTCTAATGTTTAGCTAGGTCTGATAACTCCTAACAAAATGTTTGATGAACTAGGCAAGGATAAGTATATTTTCCCCTATTCTTAGTTATCTCTAACCTAACTTCTGTGTGGTAAATCCTTTGGCATTGTTACCTTAGCAGTCCGATACCCATTTCACAGTTTTTATAGAAGACTGCGTATTAAAAAAACCAGTATGGTTTGACTCCTGGCTATGTAAGGATTTGTCATGTTTGATGTGCAAAAGCCTAGTACAGTACAAGTCACCTAGCTGGCACACAGTAAATGTTTGTTTAGTGAATGATATTTGAATTTTGTGACCGCAGGTGAGCAATTTATTTCCTCTGGGCCTCAGTTCCCTCACGGTACAATGGAGGTAATTGTGCTGCATAAATCATTTTGGCTGCTGAAAGTATCAAACAAATGGGGAATTTTTTGTAAACTGTCCAGTACTACACAATAAAGCATCATTATTAACTTCCATTAGCTTTCCAGTGCTTCAGAGGCTCATCTTCTTAAAAAAACAAAACAAACAAAAACCAGGCATTTTGTCTGGTCCTACAAATAAACTAGTGGGAAGAAAAGGACTAACAGGTATAAATGTTCAGCATATTCATCACAAATATCAAGTTGAGAAGGACACTTCCATTGAGTGACAAGGAAAAATACTGAAAGTCAAGACAACTTTATCAGTACAGCCTAGCAGAATCCGTATTTCATTTCTACTCATAAAAGCAGACATGGCAAATCAAGACATCTTTCCAAAATATATCCTGAAGAAGTGAATAGGAACTTAACTTCATCTCTAAGCCATCTGAAAAAGGATTCATCAGAAACATTTTACAAGGCATAATTAGATATCAGGACTTTGGGAGTGGGAAGAAAACAGCACATCAAATGATATTACAGAGCAAATGGCTACTAACATGGACACAGCATTTTTGCTATGCCTCTCCTCTAAAAAGCAGTGTCTCGGCTTTTCCTACCAAAAATATTTTTGCCATCTGCCCCATAGCAGGGGACCCTTCTGTTTTTCATACCCTCCCTCCATTCCTACCCAGTCACTTTTTCTTTCCAGTAATTCTATTCTGAAAAGAGCTTCCCAATCCTTATCTTTTCCTTTGCTTTCCCAATCAGATCCTAAACTTGCAACCTTAAAATTTCCAACTCTTCCTTTTTACTAACTTACTAAAATTTACGTCCATTGTTTATGTTTTGGCACAGCCACCAAATTCTAGGACAGCTCTGAAAAGCTGAGTCTTCAGAATTCTCTTCAGATGGAATATTAAAAACAAGTTCATTCAGCTACGTGAGCTGGTTGGCATTCAACTGCTCCTCCCTATTTCTCATTCACATCCTCTTATGAATTTTCATTAGCCCTAAAAGCTGAAAGGAAACACAAAAATGTACATACTACCTTTCCCCTAGTTTTTTTGAGAGGAAGGGCCTGCTACCTGACAGACAGCAGCAGTACAAACATTAGAAGGCTCAAATGAATTTCTGCTCAACTCCAATTGCTACGTAATTCCATGTGAGTTTTGGGGTATGAAACGGAAACAATAATGAAAGATATTAAAGACAGCAGAGAAGTGGGACTTCAAGATAAGGGAAAACCGTTTAAATGCATGATGCACCTCCTGTGCTCTGTGGGTCACAGAAGGCACCTTCCTCAGACATTCTAGGAACTAGATCTGCCACCTTCAAAGATTCATTTGGTTTTCAAGCCACTAAAGTTGTGCGAGCTAGCTCCTGCTAAGAGATGGGTAAATCCTAAGTCACAGCAGTTGCTCAATTTCTTCAGTTTGTATAATTATCAGAATCCTCAAATAGAAATTCAGCCGTTTTTCGGGGATCATGCAACTCTCAAGTTTTTCTTAAAGACCATGAAATTTGGAGTGAGACACACTTGGGTTCAAATGTCGCCTGTGCCCCTATTAGCTGTTTGCTTGTGTAGTAAGCATCCTCCTGGGGCTCAGCTTCATCCTCTGCCAAGTGAGGACTGTAATTATTTCATAGGGTTATGAAGATTAAATAATAATGCCATGAAAAGCACCTGGCACACTCTGCATGCAGTGAATGTTGTGTTAATGTCCTATTATAAAAAAAGCTTTTTTTTCTGCAAACATGTAATTGCCCTTTCCAGCTTGGGCCCTAAGTCCTATGCAAACATTCTAGGATTCAGTTTGTACAAGAGCTTTTCAGAGATAACCATTTAAGAACACAATCACGTTACTCAGAAAATATTATGCTTCAGTACTGCAACTAGTCTCTTATGCTCGAAACAAAACTAAGAATGTGCTTAACCTCGCAGAAAAAGCACATGATTATCAGCCTGGCACAATCAGTGCTTTTTACAGTTTATGCATTAACAAACCACAAAGTACTGCGAAAACCCATTCATCAAGCACATGACCCACAATCTCACGTCCCATTCTGAGTTCACTTTTCCTCTCAAACTCTGTCGAGCTTACCAATTTGAAAAGCATCTAGATTTTGGAGTGTAAAAACCGGCTGCAGCCTGAAGGGCCATCAATCTTAAAGCCCTCAGTTCTGCACCAAGCCTTACCGGCCAAAGGTTCAGATAACGCCACTTGGGAGCAAAGAGGTGCTTTAGAGTATTAAATTAAACCCACAAACATGGCTGCTCTCTGAAGGAGATAATGTGTCTGAACAACTGAGTTATCTCTCCCCATTTCACCAGCCTAAATTACGAGGCTGGCAGTAAGGCTCTTTAGCAAAGGGAGTTTCCTTCTGCAGGAAAGGACCCTGATCCATTCCTGTGCATCTTAATTCACCAACTCTCCCGCTGGGTGGACAGACCCCGGAGTGGATAAATTAAAAAGCAACTTCAGTTGCAGAAGCGAGGCGCGCCGACCTTACCCACGCTGGAGTTCCCGACGATCTCGGCTCCACCAGCCACCCCTGGTTGCAACGCCATCATCGTCAGGGCCAGGACCCGAAAGACTTCCATAGCTGCCTGGGCCTGGCGCAACAAACGCCTCGGTCGGAGAGGGGCGAGCGCAGGGCCGCGGAGCCTCCTCGCTCTCGCTATCCCGGGGCGCTCGCGCCGGGCACCATCGGCCGCCAGGTGCTCACGCTGGGCACCGTCAGCCGCCAGCTGCTCGCGCCCGGCGTCTTCGGCCTCCAGCTGCTCGCG
The DNA here is from genome assembly GCF_001890085.2 of Hipposideros armiger. Lineage (NCBI taxonomy): Eukaryota > Metazoa > Chordata > Mammalia > Chiroptera > Hipposideridae > Hipposideros > Hipposideros armiger. The sequence continues at coordinate 1,080,002 of NW_017731863.1, read as the reverse complement.
CCCGGCGTCTTCGGCCGCCAGCTGCTCGCGCCCGGCGTCTTCGGCCGCCAGCTGCTCGCGCCCGGCGCCATCGGCCGCCAGCTGCTCGTGCCCGGCGCCATCGGCCGCCAGGTGCTCGTCCTGCACACCTGCCAGGTCCGCCGTGCTGGCTTACAACCTCAGCCGCACTCACCAGCTCCAGCAAGAGGATTCCTTCCCGGTAATGACTCCCCGCAGCCTTCCACTGCGCCTCCGCCCCGCCCCTTTTACGACACCGCGGCGTACCTCGTGCGGCGTGCGCCTCCTTCTGGCGCACGGCAGGCTCTCCGCGGGCGGCACTCTTCGGGACTCGTGCGCGGGGCCCGGAGGAGACCCCAGGAAGTTCTGTGGTGTAACCTGTACTTCTCCCTTTTGTATCTTTCCCATTTGCGAAAAACACCGTTAGGGTAAAAATAACTCTTTCTGTTGCGGCCTAACGTCTCCAGGCTCCTGCTACCAAGTTTAACGGTCCCTTGAAAAAAAAAAACAAAAAAAACTGGTGTTCAAAACGCAAGAACAAGTGATTGTTTTCCCCGTAGTAATTGCCTTAGCTTCGCAGGCTGATGTTCGTATGAAAGTGCGGGGGTAATGCAGTTTCTGTGGTGGTTACTACTGGTGAGGAGCACCACATTTAAAAATACCAGTAAAGTTTCGTTTTCTCTAAGCAAAATATCCTCGAAGACGCAAGACCGTAATCTGACCTCTTCTCAAATCTCATACCTGAGTGCTGTTTAAAGGACAATAGTCCATATAACAGGTGAGATGATAGTGGAATTAGATTTATAGACAAAATTATTTGGGGAAGATTGCCCTGCTTTCTTTTTCCTGCTCTTTAAATTTTCCATTTATGTATTTTAATGAGCAACTATCTTGAAAATTACAGTATTCAGTTAATCCACTGTTAAGCTAAAAATCTATAGCAATCACCATATGTTAACAGTCACTCCTTTTTTTCCTGTTCTCCCTCTGCCTGAGCCGAATTTTCACACTTTTAGTAGCGCTGTCTATTCCTATGATGTTTATTCACTCTCCCAGATGCCCATTCCTGTAACTCTCAGGTGAAATCCTAGGAAGATGATAGGGGAGATTATAAGGGTAGCATGTGAATCAGTGATGGATTATTAAATAAAATGTGTTCTGATATTGGAGAGGGAATATTATATAGAACTCTATCTCACACTGTCAAAATGAAATCCCAAAGTATAATAATAAATAAAACCATAAAAGCTAGAAGAAATATGTTTTGTAAAAAATCGATCTCTGGAAAAAAATTGATCTCTGAATGGTTATTTTTCTTGATTTAAATTTTAAGAGTTTGAGCAAAAGTCAATTGGAATCTGGCAGTAACAAATTGGAAGTGGTTTAAAGGGTTCAGGGGAGGAACTTTCTAAATAAAAAAGCAAAAGAGGAAGCCATAAAGAAAATGGTAGTTCTCATTTAAAAAAACAGTAGGACTGGGCCTGCCAAGTGGCGCATTGGTTAGAAGTTGGCTTGGGATGCCTGCTCTGAGCAGCAGAGCCCGGGTTCGGATCCCACATGAGGGCCAGTGACACTGCCCTCTACAGCTAAGTTGGTGAACAGCAGCTCAACCTGGAGCTGGGCTGCTGTGAGTCGCTGGAGACAGCGTAGGCTGCAGTGGGCTGCCGTGAAGCTACCGTGAGTGGCTGGCAGCCAAGCGTGAGAGGCTGGTAGCCAGCATGAGCTGCCAATAACCACTGTGAGCGGCCTTCCAATGGCCGGTGAGCGACTGCCTCACCAGGGGAGAGCGCAATGATAATACCAACTTGTGCCAGTGAAGCGACGTCCTCCACAACTAGACTGAAAAACAGAAGGACCGCAACTTGTCTGTTCCCCTTCCCTGATTCCCCAATGAAAAAAAAAAATCTTTAAAAAAAATAGCCTTTCTTCTCTTATCAGGGTCAACACCCTAATCTAAGCCAAACCCATCTCATTCTTGGATAACTGTAAGACCCTTCACCTAGTGAGTCCTTGGTTTATTCATCTCTAGTGCAAACCTATGACTCAACATACTTCCTGGCACGTGGTAGGCATTCAATAAATAAAGTACAGTGTCAACTAGGGGTGTGAGGTCACAGATCACACCAAATTACAGATAAAACAAGTTGAAGTTATCGCTTATTAATCCTGTTATGGGGAGCGCTGGGGGGGGGGGGAGGAAGGTACCTAACCTAGAAAGGTTGCAAATTAGGCCCCAGCAGGTATTGTTTGGGAAGGGGGCAGGGGTTATGAAGCAGAAGTGGAGCTTCCCAGCTAGGGAGGGTTGGGGTAAACCCAACAAGCCAGTATAGTTTCCTCCACCCTCCCCCAACCCTAGGAGGGTAGTTGGGGATAATCAGCCTGAGAAAGAGTGTATATGAGTTCTTCCAAGTCTACAAATCAGTCGTTTGCTGATTTCAGGCTTTTTTCTTTCCAGACTACCCCCAGGATAACATTCCTTAATACAAAGTTTATACTATTTGTCTTCACACTTAAACTCTCAATAGGTCCCAACTCTAAATCTAAATTGCACAGCTTACTTAGCCTTCTAAAAATTGAACCTGCCCTTCCTATCATCTGGCTTATTTTCCAGGAACCTCCTCTCTTACGACTACACAGTATACACCTCCCCTGTCCTCTCCAGTAATTCTCTTTGTTCCTCACTCTTTTTCCTCACTGTCATACAAACAAGAGATGTTTATCAGTTGCCTAGGTTCATGTCTTACCTCTTAACTCCAAGTGTTCTTTTCACCTTTGCCCACTAAGACCTCCCTTCTTTTCCAACACAGTCAATACAGCTCATTTTAGTACTTAATTTCTAATGCTTTATATCTCACATGTGTCAGCTTTCCCAGCGCACCCACACTCAGATTAAAGCACGTACCCACTCCTCACTTGGGTAAGGCCCTCTGCACCCAAAAGCAACAGGAGGATACGCACCCAGCCCTTCCTGATTGCCTGAATTTTAATTTGGATTTTTTTTTAAATAAAACGTGACTCTCAAGTAGTCTCTTTTTTTAATTATTAGTTTCAGATGTACATAACAATGCAATAGTTAGGCATTTACACCCCTCGCAAAGTGATAACCCCCCCTTCCCCAACTCTCAAGTATTCTTGAGTTGCTTGTTGTGTATATATTTTATGGTCCTGCTGAATGAATACATACATGGGAGGGTTGGCGAAATTCACTCTTCAAAATCTCAGAATCCAACAACCTCCATAAAGTGTTTAACACCTAGGAGCCTGGAGAACCGTATGTTAACCCCA
>NW_017731863.1:1038073-1076670 GCF_001890085.2 Hipposideros armiger | reverse complement strand
CCCCCCCGCAGTCACCAAGTTATTGAAAATTGGCCCTAGTGAAGCTTTTCCCAGCTGGAGCTAGACTCAAGTAAGCATCAGGGAAGTTCCACTCCCCCATCGCGGGGCGTGGAGTTCTGCTTTACTCCACCCCTTTCAAGAACGCAGCCCTGTGATTGGCCATGAGGCGTCCTAGAGCTGCCCAATCGCGTGCGAGCAGCGGCTTTAGCGTCTCTTTGCTTCCAGAAACATGGCGGATCGGCTTACCCAGCTGCAGGACGCCGTGAACTCGGTGAGCAATTTCCCTCGATAAGTCTGTCTTCCTTTTTCCTGAGGTAAATCTAGGACGGAAAAGGGGCCCGAGAGACCAAACCCAGAAGTGGGGAGCCGACTGAAACGGCTTCAGAAAAAGCGGTATGGCGGCGTGAGGTGTCACCGCGACCAGGGAGGTTTGAGGCCGGCTGCCGGGCGGTGCGGATAGCTGCGAAAGGGAATAGCCTCTTTCGCCTGAGAAGGGGAGGGTCGCTGTACCAGGACTCAGCCTTCAAGGTCCTGTTGTGTTTTCTGGGAACAGTTTTATTTTGTCAGTGGTGCTCACGAGATCTCGCTTGGGAGGAGGGAAGAAGCCGCCGAAGCTTTTTTTCAACCTTATCATTTTAACCCACGGAGGAGAACCTGTGCTCTTGATGATTGGATCTTTGTCTATAGATGTTAGCCGAGAGTATACCTTCTCCAAAACTTTCACGTTGGGATGGGAGTAATGGTAACATGAGAAGTTTTGTTTTATCTTAGTTGGTTCCTATAGACCAAGGGCCTTGGTTCCATCTCTTGGCCACCCCCCCAGCATAAATCGGTTTGGGGGAAACTGACACCTTACGATAATAAATTTTCTAATCCTCGTATATTTCTGTTTGTTTAAGTCTTCTTTAATCCCCCCCCAAAAGTCTGCTTCCTGTTAAAAGTCATGTCTTGTGCTTTAATCCTTCTGATTATTTTTCCTATTATGCCTCAGTGGAAAACATATGCAGAACATAGGATTCATGTACTTATTACCATTAGGAGTTAAGTAGTTTTCTATTGGTAGTTTATATGCTCATTGTCATTCTGTTTATAACTTGATGTCCCAGGCAAGACGCCTATCTAGAGTGACTGTGTTGACAGGAAAAATCTAAGTACCGAGTCTCTTGCCAGTTTTTTTCTCAGTGGAAGCTAATAAGTTGGCATTCTTGTTATAACATCAGTATTTGCACTTGAAAAGTGTGACTCTCCTCTTGAGAAACTGATCTACTCTGTGTGTATAAAATAAGACCTTTTAAGGCTGAGACCGTCAGCCCCTAAGTGTTGATGAATTCACCAAGATAAATTCTACCTTGTAGTGACTGGTCTTGGCTGCCAGCCAACCTCCCTCAGGGAGATACTCCTTTGAGGTTTTACAAAATCAAATTGTAATGATGCTGCTGAATAGCAATGTTATTTTAGGGGAAATGTTGCATATTCATCATACATGCCATGTAGCCAAAAGGAAACTAAGGACAAAGTGAATACAGCCTTAACTCCAGGGTAGGCATGCTGATAATTGGATTTTGCAGAGAATCCTCTAGGTTAACTAGTATGAGTACCTACTGTGTATATAAGCACTATTATGTTCATAGAGAGATACTCTTTAAGGAGTTTACAGCCTGATTAGAAAGATGTCTGATACTCAAGAGATACTTAAATAATGCAAAAGCAGTATATGGTTAGGGAGTTATAATGAATCAAGTATTTTCAGCTGTAAGTGCTGAAATAAATTGGAATATAGAATGATAGGAACTAAATTAGAGGGAATCTTAGCATTTATCTGAATTGTAATTGTAAAATTATTAAAATACATCTGTTTTATCCTCTGAAAACTCTATAAAGGGCAGAAATGGTCTTGTTCCCTATATCTCTGTAATGTTTATACATATACAGTACTTGTCATAAAGTTGATTTTCAATAAATGTTTGTTGAATAAATAGATCTTGAGAGTTTTTGAAGGACAGAGCAGGCAGCCACTGTGTTGAATTTTTTTTTTGTTTTCTCTATTCCTCATAACAATGCTGCAATATGAGAATGGTCCCAATTTAAAAATTTAAAAACAAAACAAAACCCCTCAAGTTACTAGAACCAGAATTCGAATCCACAATTGTACAGTTTCTGAACACTACTGCTCCATTACATTTGCAAAATGTGAGCAAAAGAAGTGTAGTCAGGAATGAGTTTATCACTAGTCAGGTAAATATGAAGGAGCAGTAGAAGATGAATGAGTAGAGTTGACTTAGATTATTGAAAGCTTTGAAACAGCCTGAAGAGTTGGAGATTTATCTTGAAGACCATGCTGGGGTGAGCTCAAATTTTTTGAACAGGGTAAAATAACAGAACTAGAAAACAATAAGGAGATTATTGTAACAATTCTGATGTGAAGTAATTGGTTGAACTAACACAATATCAATGAAGATAGAAAGAAAAGGGAAAGATTTGTAGTATGTACTATCAGGATTTGAAGATGAAAGGAAAGAGTCTGAAGTTGGACTGATTAGGAAAACCTCAATACAAATTAGATATTAAACAAAGCAAACAGTTGACTTTGAGTTCTGTCATTCAAATAATGGCAGAGAATTTTAGTGGAAATGGTTATTCACTAGTTGGAAATAAGAAATTGAGATTTGAGAGGTCAGGACTGTTGAAAGAAGTTGCTGGAGAGGATAGGAGTCTTAAATTTGGAGATGGTAAGGAACTGGTATTCTCCATCTTCAAAACAGCTTAAGGAATACTTTTAGAGCACCAAGTGTTTACAATTTAAGTCATGAAGAAAAACATTTTTGAATACTTAATGGTGCTGTCTTTTTCCCACTATTTCTTTATATTTGTAACTAGTCTCAGAAAAGAGATCATATACTTTGTACATCAGTTAATACGATTTTGTATTTACTTAGGAGTCATTCTTAAATATTTGTTAGTCAAAATTGCTTTTTACCACTACTACCCAAAAAGAGTCCTTACTTGTGCTTGCAACACATATTGGCATATATTTCTTTTACTTTGGGAAGAAAAGAAAGATTATTTTGCATTTCTTTTTAACTGTTTCAACTGTATTGATACCAAACCTCATTTCTTTGCAGGATTAAGACATTTAATCACTGTTAATAACTGGCTAATTTTATCCAAAATTACTTTTTTTTATTCTCTTGCTCAGAGATTATTATAGAAACTTACTGTTGTTGCCATTACCAATAAGACTTCAATTTGATAAGTCCTTTCTAACTTTGACATGTTTTCTTTGGCCTCCAGCTTGCAGACCAGTTTTGTAATGCCATTGGAGTGTTGCAGCAGTGTGGTCCTCCTGCCTCTTTTAGTAATATTCAAACAACAATTAACAAAGATCAGCCAGCTAATCCCACAGAAGGTAAATAGATTTTCTTGGCTTTTCTTAGTTTGACTCTCATTACTTGTAATCTTTTAAAATTAGATTTATTGAGAAATTCAACATAATTATGGCTTTCTAAAAATGTTATTGTTTGAGGATATTACTACAAATTTTGTTTGTCATTGCGGGAGACCAGCTCCCACAGGTCCAGGGGAAAGCCCTTTCTTTGGTGGGGAAGATAGGCGAGGAGAGAGGGAGGGGGAGGGGAAGGGAGCAGAGTGTTTTCACAAGGAGTGTCTCTCTCTTATTCTTTATGGTTTACGACAAGGAAAAAAGAAAAACGCGCAGAGACACAGGAGCGCTTTTTCAAGAAGAGAAGTGTCTCAATTTATTGTTAGAGCATGTCCCTTTTTATACCGGACAGTTGACCATTACATCATTGAGCTATTTTTTCCAGAGACAAACTTTTACCCATTTGTCTTCTACATAGTTTCATTATTTCTTCCTTCCCAAGGTCTATTCTCCTTTTCCTTCCCAAAGTCTATTCTCTTTAGAAGTTTGTCCTTCCTAGAGATTTACTATCTCATGCTACTTCTGTTACAGGGTACAGCTGGATTTGTTTCATACTAATGACTAACTTACTTTGTCTTTACCTTTGATGGTCAGAGCTGAATTCCAGCCTTGGCGTTCGTTGGAAGGATGTTTTATGGCCAATTAGTAGTTATCTCAAACACCATAGCTGAGCAGAATCCTGAGACTACAGAGTGCATGCTTTGTTTATTACTAAGAGATTAGGAGACAAACAGTGTAACTAAGATTGCTTTTAGTGTATAAAATACAATTATAGTAATATATAAGACTTACTAAGTTGATTAAGGTAAACAATATTGGGAGGGGTATCAGATCCTTATCCTACTGAGGGTGTAAAAAGGGGAATCTTTATTCAAGGCACAGCATTTTTCCCCACACGCTGGCTACACACACCTGCTCCAGGCCAAGGCCGCCCATCTCCCAAGGGATGGCGGTCACAACCTCTGCCAGCAAGCCGCTTCTCCCCCTGGGGGGCGAGGGGAGTGGGGAAGCAAATGTTCCCAAAGCGAGACAAAGTATAGCAAGTAGAAACTGCTAACAGGCTGGCAATTCACTCTGTAACTTTCAAGGTTGTTTGTGACATAGGCTTGCAGCAGCACAGTGGAGAATGAGATCTATCTAGCAACCTTCCCACACTGCTCACCAGGCTTAACCCTTACTGCAGACCTCCGGCTCAGCCCAAAAAAGGCCAATTCTGACTTCTGTAGACTATATTTTAATTAACCAAATAGCATTGAGATATTAAATGATAATTAGCCCATTTAGATTAAGCTGGTTATTTCCAAACTCAATTCTTTTAAAACTCTAAGACAGAGTGCCCAGACATCCAGCGGCTTCCGGCATGTCATAAAAGAAATGAATTTGTTAAAGTCAATTTATATAACATGCCATAATTCTGTTCATGTCCAATAACAGAGTGTTACTCCTTTAAAGGAAAATACGTATGAATTTAGCTGAATTTTACTTGTGGGGGACTTTAATAAGGAAGGCATCCCATTTACAGGTTCCTTTATTCAAGTGACCACCATATTTTCCTAATAAATGATATATATTATGGTTAATTCCCGTTTTAAGTTAATATTAAGGGTAATTATCAAACATCTAATAGAATTGGTGTGTTAAAATTACACTTAAATTATAGAAGCCTAGTATAGAAAAAATTACGTGGTTTCCTGGTTTCATTAATATTTAATTTCTGTTTCTGAAAACTTGAGCTTCTCTAATACCCTAATTAATAACATTTTTCTCTAGAATATGCCCAGCTTTTTGCAGCACTGATTGCACGAACAGCAAAAGACATTGATGTTTTGATAGATTCTTTGCCCAGTGAAGAATCTACAGCTGCTTTACAGGTAAAATCTCTTTTGTTTTGAATACTTTGCTAATAGGGAATTTTGAATTAAAGGAGATAGATTTAAATGCCTCTTGTTATAATATTTAAAGCTTAAGATTGCATTTTAAAATGGGAGTTTCATTCGTTGTGAACTAGTGTAGTCTGTTAAAGACTGTGCTGAATATATATAGCTGTCCAATTATGTGTTATAAGGAAACTTCCTATTTTTCTCAGTTTGGCTCTTTTCCTACCAAAGAATGAGAGGAGGGTAGCATTCTAGATGTGGAATAGAATAGTAGTGTCCAAAAGCAGCGTGGAAAGGTGTCACATATAGATATCCAGAGATCTCTTACTGAAAATTCATTGTGTTAAATAATTCATACTGCAAAAATTCGTATAGTTACCTGATTTTGGAATTTTTGCCACTGAAAAAATTTATCACAGTGGCTGCATAGTCATCCAGATTTAAAAGTAAATACTTCTGCAGTTTCTTTCCTTCTCAATTCTTATTAATTTCTGAGTTTTTCATTTCTCAAAAGATTTTTAAATTTGTGTCTTATAAAGGCTGCTAGCTTATATAAGCTAGAAGAAGAAAACCACGAAGCGGCTACATGTCTGGAGGATGTTGTTTATCGAGGAGACATGCTTCTGGAAAAGATACAAAGTGCACTTGCTGATATTGCGCAGTCACAGCTGAAGACAAGAAGTGGCACCCATAGCCAGTCTCTTCCAGACTCATAGTGCCAGTGTATACCACATGGCTGAGAAAAGAACTATTTCAGTGGCATTAAGAATTCTGCATCAGATATAGATGTAAGCCTTACCAACAGTTACAGAAACATTAAGCACTATAACATGTTATCTTTTTAGCTATTTTTAATAGTCTTCTATTTTCACTCTTGATAAATAAGCTTGTAAAATCGTGATTGAGCCAGCTTTAAACCATCATTATACCATCATTTTTTATTACCTGAATGAAACTATTGAGGCAGCTATTACATTAATGATCATAATTAAACAAATGTACTATAAAATTCTATTGTGACACAGTTTCTATTTTTATTTTTGTCATATTTCTAGTCTTTTTACAAATCAAATCCCTTCAAGCCAGAGGAGAGGTGGTAAGTGTAAAGATAGGCGACATTTCAGTTTAGGTTGGTGTCCTTCTACCTCTTTAGAGGTGACATTGTATAAATTTGGAGCTGGAACAAAGAAAGTCTCTGAAATCATTTTTGCTTTTAAGAAACAGAGTTACTTTGGCTGGATGAGAAGGTTAAGTCACTTTTATGGCAACTTCCCTCTTTTTCCAGAACTTCATACCCATTCTGTTTCTTCTCCATACTTGTTTCTATTAAGAAATCCTCTTCTCTGTCTGGACTACCCATACTATTGTGAGATAATTTTTCTTCATCCCAAACTATTTTTCTCCGTAACTTTTCACCTGCTTTTTTTCATTTTTTCGCTTAATTTCAACACTGAAGTATGTTCCCTGAGTCATCGATTCCTTCTCTTTCTTTTTATTTATCTGAGGGTTCTGTCTTCTGATCTTGTTAACCTCTCAACCTTTATTGCTGCATTGTAATCTAACCAGAACACACTTCCACTACATCAGTTCCTTCTGTTTTATTTTCTCTGTTGCACCTTTGTTTGTTATTGCCAACATCTATATCAGCATTATCGAGTGTGATTATGCATCCAGCCCTTGGATCTACTTGAATCCGCTGATTATCTCTATTAGAAAGCAGGAGTTAAAATGTGTTCCACATTGTAACGGGTTCTGTCTTCCCTAGGCTACATGTTTCAGAATGTCCTGAACTATATTTCTTGCAATCTGTTACTATCCAGAGTTTAAGAAAGAGTAAGAATAGTCAGAGATTCTGCATGTTATTCCCATCATAATCAAGCTCTTTCACAGTTCTTGAAAAGTACTGCTTAGAAGCACATTTTAACTCCAGTACTACAATTTATAGAATCATTAAGTTTTAAAGTAATATTAAATGTTATCCATACTAATAGATATTTAAAATGTTACACTTATTTTCTCTGACATCACTTAAAATGCATTTTATTTTTAAACACTGGCGTGATGTAGAAGGTAAGGAACCACAAAAGAAAGTAATCTTCAAAATACCAAACCCTATTCAATATAATTAGTCCTGGGCTGGCCGGGTGGCACATTGGTTAAGAGCTAGCTTGGGACACCAGAGGGCCCCGGTTCGGATCCCACATATGAAGGCCAGTGACACTGCCCTCAACAGCTAAAATGCTGAACAACAGCTCAACCTGGAGCTGGGCTGCCGTGAGTCGCCGGCGATGGGTTGTCATGGGCTACCGTATGTAGCCAGCAGCCAGCATGAGCAGCCAGCAGCCACTGTGAGTGGCCGACCAGAAGCCGGCGACTGATCTGCCTCGCCCGGGAAGAGCGCAATGATGGTGCCAACTTGGGCCAGTGAAGCAACNTGATGGTGCCAACTTGGGCCAGTGAAGCAACGTCCTCCACAACTAGACTGAAGAACAAAACGACAGCAACTTGTCTGTTCCCCTTCCCCCTAATTCCCCAGCGCTGTTCCCATCCCCCAATTCCCCAATAAAAATTCTTAAAAAAAAAAAAAAAGAATGAATTTTATGGTATGTGAATTGTAACTCAATAAAGCCATTATAAAAAACACATGCCACATGAATTAAAAACTTATATGTGAAGGGCATATATCTAAAATGTTTTAGAAGACATTATTAGAAATATTTTTATGATTTCAGAGTAGGAAAGGATTTTTAAAAATAGAAAAAGTTCACATCATAAAGGAAAGTAATATAAAAGTTACAATAAACTGTGTTAGACATGGTTTCAATATTAACTAATTTAGAAAAGGTTAAGTGCAACTGCATTAAAATTTAGATGTTTTGTTCTTCGAAGTACTCCAAAAAGAGTGAAAATGCAAGCTCAGCCTGGGAGGAGGTATTTGCCACACTTGTAGCTGGACAAAAAGTGTTAGTATTTAGAATATGTGAAACCCTCCTACGAATCATTAAGAGTCAATAAGAAAAAGACCATCCATTAGAAAAACGGCAAAATACTTAAATCGTTTCACAGTGAAGGAATGGCCAATAAAGATAGAAAAATGCTCAACCTCACTGGTAATCAGAGATATTTGAATCTGGCTTTCTGGATCTTTAGAAAGGTTCACTTTTCAAGGCAGAAGGACAAAACATAATTTTTTTTTCTTCTTACCAACACTTTGCTAGTTTGATTTATAAATTATTCATTTGGATATGCGGTCCATGGGCTTTCATGTATGCTTGACCAGGGCAGATGTTCAGGACAGGCCTGTAAAAGTATGTTACATAATTTTAAGAAAAGCAGCGAGATTCCAAAGACAAAATTACCTCTGGTGGAGAGAAGGGGGTGCTGTTAGGAAAGAGCACAGTGGGCCTTTAAAGGTAATGTAATAATACTCATTTCCTTGAACTGAGAGGTAGGCATTTCATAAAACAATATTTCATGCAAATTATATTTAAAGTCATTTTTTCAGTGATAAGGTATAAGAGCCTATTTTTAAGTAGCATACTATATTGTTTCATCTGTTTGAATTTGGCAGAACTGACTTGCAATTAGCCATTTATAGGTATTGCTGGAAGGGGCCATTCAACCCTCTTCACAGGACTGATCCACGCTGTGTCCCTCGTACTTCTCAAAAGTTCAACAGTAAGTAGAATTTAGAAAGACGAATTGCCCTGCTACTGTGTCCCGACTCTCATCCTTGCCCCTGCATATTCAGGGCTGCCATTTTTTTAAAATTTCTGGTTGCATGAGACAAGGCTCTGATCCTGGGCAAGTTCCATGAAGGCACTGGCTGCAGATTGGAGCTTCTGAGACCAAACAGATACCAATCTTTCACCAGGAGAGGGCAGTTTGACCCTGAACTTTGGTTCTGTTGAGGAAGTGATTGGATAGGATGTTTTGTGATTTAGTAGCAGTAGCCACAAGTTAAGATTCCCCTGGAATCATCTCAAAGCTAGTAGTAGTAGGATTCTGGGGTATCAAAGAAGAATATCCACAATTATCTGAAAAGGCTATTAAAATACTCCTCCCTGTTCAAACTGCATATCTATATTTTCTTCACGTATTTCAACCAAAACAGCACGTCATACAGCATGTAGAAGCAGATGTCACATCCAACATTTGTAAAATATTTCTGTTCTCACTTTTTTTTAATGCTAATTCCCATAAAAACCTATATTATTTATATTTACATATGTGGTTGTATTATTTTTATTTTAAAATAAATACTTTAACAATTTCTTAGTTTTAATAGATATAATCCACATGACCAAAAGTTCTTTGGCATCCTTGATAATTTTAAAGAGTATATGGGGTTCTGACACCAAAATGTAAACTGCTATCTCAAAAGAAAGATAAGACAGCATGAGACCGTTACTTTGCTAAGATGGCTTAAGGGTATAGGTACCTACCTAGAGGAGAAGATGTTCATATCAGTCATGGTACAGATAGGACAATTAGTGGTTCCATTTTTTATTTTTACTCTTTCCTCTTATGGTTAAAGTCTATTATGGTTTGGTATTTTATCTTAATTGTTTTATTATAGCAAGAAGAATTCTGACTATGGATGACCCTCAAAGTCCTATCACCCTGCTGAGAGTGAAAATGAAGTATTTCCTTGTCAGTTTTCCAGACTGTTTACATTGATCATATTTATTTTCACACCCAGGATTGGCTAAAATTGGGAGATTTTTCTTAAATCAGAAATTTTTACTGCCTGAGCTAAAAATTTAAGAAAATCCCAAGATACCACAGTCATGTCTATGATCTTGAAATTGTTGTGAAATAACATTGAAAAGAAGTATTTTCCAAAGAAAAAAATTCAATAGGAGATTAAATGTGTACTTTAATTTTAGAAGAGTTAAGTTCCATCCTGACATACTATGCTCTCTCAGAGAGTGGCTTGTTCTAAATGCTTCAGCAAATAACACAGAACACTACAGTAAATTCCTATTTTTCCTAAGAGTGGTGCTGGAAGAGATTTCTCTTTAACCCGGGCTGAGGCTCTCTTTGTTTATTAGAGAGATTAAATTTATTTCCCTTGATTTGTACTTATTCTTTCTAACAATGGTTGATACATAGAAATTCAGAAAGGCTTTTTCAGATTTGAGATGAAAGTTCAATGCCAGCCTTTTTTTTTTTTCATTTTGGCTAAATTAAAACAATGGAATAGCTGCCAACTAAAGCACAATATGCAGAATCCAGGCCTTATATGGTGACTCAACATTGAATTTTACCCCTATGATTTTGCTGGAAATTAGATGCAGCTACTGAGAATACCAGAAGCATTGGCTTTAGGTTCAGTAAGCATAAGTTGCGCTTAATAAAGGTAGAATCTTAATATGCAGTTTCCTGATTATTGTCACAGAACTATGCTGTCTCCTGAATATTGCTGTAAGAACTTGGTTGAAAGATTATTGATGCATCACTTTTGAACAACTCTTTACTATTTGAAAGACATGACATAATGGTTTAGAGCATAGGCTCTGGGTTCAAACCCTGGCTATACCACTTCTAAGTCGTGTGACCTTGGTTAAGTCACATCACCACTCCGTGTCTCAGATACTGTATCTGTAAAATAATAATGGTGACCTACCTCATAGGATTACATGATTGATATGAATAATAAATGTATTTAGTCTGATATGAAGTAACCAATAAATGTTATCTATAATTGGTTTTCTTTTATTTCTTGAGCCTCATAACATCCCTGTGGTTATTGTGGGGTAGATATCACTAAACCTAAGAATAAACAGGCTCAGAAGTTAGCTGTTCATCTACTTAACGCCTGCCAGTGGCAGGCCCTCTGATTCCAAACTTAGGGCATTTCCCAGTACTCCAAAATCTATAAATTTCATTCATTTCTTTTAAGTATAGGAATCACAATCAAAAACTTGATCTCTTATATAGTCTTAGCCCTCATTTAATAAACTCAAAGGATTTATAGAATTCAGATAAGTATATAAACTTGAACTTTGAACCTTGTGAACATAGTATACATTAATTATTGTGTTTATTCAATTTTCTGTTGTTTTATTACCTTGACATGATATTAAAATCTACCTTTCTTCAGTAGATATTTATGTACCAAATTTTTTACACTTAGGAACATTGGCTCACACTTGACATGATAGTTTCTCAAAATTCTAGAGGGCAGAGACAAGCTTAACATTGTAGAGAGTCTAGCACAGTGGCCTGAACAACTGAGTGTACTACAGGAGTTCTCTTATTTATTCATCCAGCAAATATTTATTGAACTGTCACTGTAGGCAGTTACTGCCCTGAGATACAGCAATGAATAAGCCAAACAAGGTCTTTGCTCTTAGAGAGATTACATTATGGAGGAGATGAACAATTGACAAATAAATGAAAACATTAAAAAGGTAACTTCAGATAGCATAAATAAAAGCTAAGAAGACAAACAGGGTGGTGGAATATGGTCTGATGGGACGAGACAGGAGAGGTGGGAAGTCTTACAGTTGTCTGGGAAGACATATCTGTGGGGGTGGCATTTGAGCTGAGACTGATCATTAGAGAGAACCAGCTGAGCAAAGAGCCAGGACTCAGGCAGTGAAAACAGCAGGTGCAAAAACTCCAAGTTGGGTACACACTTGGCACATTATATGAATAAAAAGGACTCATTAAAAATAATTATACTTAAAATCCTTATAAGGCCTTTTTTGTCCCTTTAAGAAAAATACAAGCTTTGGATCACCAATTGCATTAGTTACATTTATTTACCTTCTAGAAGTAAGGATAGGAGTGGCTGAGGTATACCTTTCCTTTGAAGTACTTTGAAGGGAAAAACTAGTTTCAGCTTGTTGACTCTTACTGCAGTGCTAAAATATATATAATCTTTCTGCAGCAGGTATTTCAGAACCAAAACTTTTACACATAGGAGCATTAGTTTCTCTGTGAAATGTTAATTTCTCTTAGTAAACTTCACCAAGGACATGGAATTCAGAATGCTTATTAATAAATCTAATCTTTAAGCACACATGATTATCCATGCTCAAGAAAACAAAATCTTACTCTATCTTCACTTCAAATATCTTCACATTTTCTTCTCACTCAGTGTATAATTTACAACTTGCCTTTTTCCTTCTTTCTCTCTTACACACACACACACACACACACACACACACACACACACACACACGCTCAGATAATAACAAAACTCATACCCACTGAGTGCATTTTTCCAAGCATTTCTATGAAGTGTCCAGAATAGGCAAATCTATGGAGACAGAAAGTAGATTAGTGGTTGCCCAGGGCGGGGTTATGTGGGATTAGAGGGTGATGGTTAACAGCGGGGGGGGGGGTTCTTTTTGAGATAATGAAATGTTGCAAAATTGATGGTCATAGATGCACATCTCTTTGAATATACTAACAACCTTTAAATTGTATATTTTATATAGGTGAATTGCATAGTATGTGAATTGTATCTCAGTAGAGCTGTTTAAAAGCTAATAGAGGAGAAAATGAAATAATAGTATGATACAAAGCAAGGCAAGACGAGAAAGAAAGAAAAATGGATGGACAAGTAAAAAAAACCAGAAAGATGGTACACTTAAACCCAAGCATTTCAATAATTACATTAAATTGGGCTGAAGACCCTTTTTGAAAAAATATATATGGAAATGCAAAGGGCTAAGAATAAAGACAGCAATCATGGAGGGGGGAACTGGAGACTGATTTAAACTCTCATATATTGAGACTAACTTGAAAGCTACAATAACTAAGACCGTGTAATACTGGTGCAAGAATAGACACATAGAATGCTGAGCTTCGAACAAATCTATGTATATATAGTCACATGATTTACAATTAAGAGGCCACTGCAATCCATCAGGGGAAAAAAAATGGCTGTTTCAACAAATGGTGTCAAGTCCATTGAATATCCATATGGAAAAAATTAACCCTCATCCCTACCTACAAAATTAATTTGAGATGATCAAAGACCTGAAGAGTCTGAAAAATGTAGTTTTCAGGCTTCCAATCTCTGAGATATAGAAAAGAGGACAGTATGGAGTTGGGGTCCAACAGTCAAATAACTAGAACAATACTCGGTTAAGAATGGTCAAATCTGAGTTGAAATGAAATCCATTTCTTTACTTCAAGATTTCCCCAGACCTGTGATATGCTACTGGGTTTGAACATTTTCATAAGGGAGTTATAGTTTGTAGTGCTTTTCAATTTTATATGACTAAAGACCTATTTCCCCTCGTAGAACACATTTTTAACACCTTACAGGACCTCAGACTAGGATAAAAACAGGGACAAACAAAATTTCTATTGTTGGAGTATATATAATAAGAACATAGGAGGTAAATTATATAAAAGATACTTTCCTAACATAAATTATAAAAACTACAGAGGGACAAGTTAGAGTAGTAATATAAGAATCCAGGGGCCAGCCGAGCAGCTCAGTTGGTTAAGTGCTCGCTCAAGAGTTTGAGCTCTGAGCAACAGCAGTTCAAGTCCTGGCCCAAGCTGAGCTGCCGTTGAGCTGCCAACAGGTGGCAGGATGGCTCAGCTAAAAAAAAAAATTTTTTTTTCAAATATACCAACATTCTGAAAACTATTCATGCTAAAGGAATAACACTGACAAATCCTTACATCTCTTGGATATTTTTCTAATGGTCACACATTGCTTTGGTAGCCCAGTACATAAATATCTTCCTCTTTTGGGAGAAATAGGAATGAAGGGCTCTGATTCACAACATAGAAGCTGAAAGGGAGTGATAGTCTTTCTGGCTAATTAATAGTTAATTGTGGTAACGTCAGTATAGTCACTGTATCTACAGACAAACCATAAGTTCAAAGGCATAAGAGTAAGTGTCCCCAGGGAGCAAATGCCTGCAGCACAGCTGTGACTCTCCAGCAGGGTCAGTGCCAGTAGAACATCCTATGCAGATGGCTCTTTTGGAAGGATCTTGGCTGTGCTCTGTCCATCTAGGTTCTTGCCCAAGTCTTTTTTCAGCTTTCTTGCCTGTTGTGAGATATTTAATCCTTCAAAAAACTGTTTTTAACTAAACTAGATGTATTTCCTTTGTTTGCAACCAAGGACTTTCACTGAAATATTGTTTGAAAGTAAATAAGGACAAAGGGGGAACTAATTGTCTGAATTTTTTCCTAACCAATGAAAAAGAAAAGATTCAGAGAAACATTATAGGTAAGGGGCAGGGGGGGGGGCGTTGGGAAGAGGGATTCTAAAATAATAGCTGACTGCATAAATGTAAATAATTCCAAAGAAAAAGTAGGAGAGACATATAAAGGGATGGCTGCAATAAGGTGCTCTCTGATTGGCTCTGATAAAGAAGAATGAATAGAAGAATGAAAAGAAGGGACTATGTCCCAATATAAAGGTATCTGTAAGAAAAATGTAGGTATTATGTTCCCCACCAGGATCCCACCTTCAGGGCCAAGCTGCTGGGAATATTGGCTGCTGGTAACTCACAGGTTCATTCCACATTTGAAATTGCCCTTAGCTGCAGGGGACTGCTCAGATTAAAAGCTACACCCCCATCCCCACCCCCACCCATGTGGCTGATGCAGGAATAAAAAAAGCCTTCACCCTTGCCCCAATTTGGGATAACTGAAAAAACACTCCAGCTCCAGAGCACCCTGTAGCATCAGCTGATGCCTCAGGTAGGACCACTTCTCCCTCTCCCCAATCCTGTCTTCCTTGCTTCCTTACAGGTGTATCTCCCAAGATCATTCTTCAACAACTTACTGTATGAAACACCTCATCTCAGAGGCTGTTTCCAGGGAATGCAACCTAAGACAAAGATTAAAATCCAGAATAAGTTTATGAATATTTTTTTAAAGATTTTATTGGGGAATTGGGGAAGGGAACCGTGTTGGGGAATTGGGAAAGGGGAACAGCCAAGTTGTTGTCCTGCAATCTTAGTTGTGGAGGGGGCAGCTAGCTCAGCTTCAAGTCCACTTGCCATCTGGCCATCCATTGGCAGCTCACAGCCACTCACCTCAAGGTGCCATGTTCAATCTAAGTTGCAGGTGGGCGTAGCCTATCATCCCATGAGGGAGTCAAACTGGAAACCTTGTTGCTAAGAATGCTCCCTCTAACCACTGAGCAATCCGACCTCCCATCAGCAGCTCACGGCCGCTCAGCTCAAGGTGCCATGTTCAATCTTAGTTTCCGATGGGTGTAGCCCACCATCCCATGTGGGAATTGAATGAACTTGTTGTTAGAAGCACGTGCTCTCACCAACTGAGCCATCCTGCCACCTGTTGGCAGCTCAGTGGCAGTTCAGCTTGGCTGCAGCTCACTGGCCCATGTGGGAATTGAACTAACAATCCTGTTGCTCAGAGCTCGCACTCTTGAGAAAGCTCTTAACCAACTGAGCCACTTGGCCAGCCCAGTTTGTGAATATTTTTAATAAAATTGGAAAGACATTTGAGCCATGATCTGAACAAGAATAAGAACAAGTGAAGGATAGGCAAGAATCCTGGGAAGGCTAATGTAATGTTAGATGAAGGCAGTACTCATGGGCTAGATGATCACCAAAGTCCCTATCATATATAGAACTTTAATATTATCAGTTTACTCAATTTCTACTTTTTCCCCAGCTTCTCTAGCAAGAAAGATTGTCTTCAAACTGTAAATGGAAGAACAATCAGCCTAAATAAGGAACTCAATCCAATTAAGACAGGTATATAATGAGAGCACCCAGACACATTTTTAAATGAAATCATTAATTTAAAAAAAGACATATTTGCTTATTGTAAGAAAGTTTGCCAGGGCCAGCCGAGTGGCGCGTTGGTTAAGAGCTGGCTTGGGATGCCAGCTCTGAGCAGCAGGGCCCCAGTACAGATCCCACATGAAGGCCAGTAACACTGCACCCTCTATAGCTAAGATGGTGAACAACAGCTCGACCTGGAGCTGGGTTGCTGTGAGTCGCTGGCGATGGCGTAGGCTGCAGCCCCTGCTGCAATGGGCTGCCATAAGCTACCGTGTGTGGCTGGTAGCTAGCGTGAGTGGCCAGCAGCCGATGTGAGCTGCCAAGAGCCGCCATGAGCGGCCGTCCAGAGGCCGGTGACCGATCTGCCTCACCCAGGAAGAGTGCAATGATAATACCAACATAGGCCAGTGAAGCAACGTCCTCCACAACTAGACTGAAGAACAAAAGGACAGCAACTTGTCTGTTCCCCTTCCCCCAACCCCCCAGTGCTGTTCCCCTCCCCTAATTCCCCAATAAAATCTTTTTAAAAAAAGAATGTTAGCCAGAGCTGCCAGCAGCTGTCATGTGAAAAAATTCTTCCTAGAGTAGGACAGAATGAAGCTAAGAAGCTGAAAAAATTAGAGATAGGGACAGAGAGTCTTGGAGGCTCAGGTCCATTAGATTACAGCTCCATCCCTGCCCTTTTTAATTACATGAATAAATAAGTCCTCCCTGTTTTTGGTTAATTGACTTCCAGTTTTTTTGTTTGTTTGTTTGTTTAGTAAAATCTTCTGAAAAATAATAAATTCATAGGTGAGGATTCTGATGCTCACTCACCCAGGTTACAAGCAGTAAGCAGCAGATCAGGCTTCTAACTGAAGTCTCTCTGAGCCACAAAGATATTGTCTTTTAAGTTTGCCTCTATTGATCAGTGATTCTTGATCAGTCTGTTGTGTACTAAAAGGTGCCAGGGTCCTATAGGAGAATCCTCCTATGTAGATTTTATTATTGCTCCTAGTTATTTGTTCCTTCCTCTCTCAGTAAGAAAAGCGTACATCCTTGTAGTGCTTTCCCTGTGGGAGAATATACATTTCAGCCTACAGTGCCCACCATGGGGTATTCTTAGGTTCAACTCAGCCTTCAGAGGCAGTAAACTATCATCCAACCACTTCGGCATCAGATTTACCCGAAGAACATAGGACAGGAAGCAGAGTTTGCCAGCAGGGCAGCATCAGGTGTCCGTCTTCTGTGGGATATCAAATCACACAGCTGCCCAGGGACAGCTCAAATGCAAGATGAGCTCTACCTGGGGCAGGTGCAGAAACAAGTCTGACTTAAAGTCTCTTTCCCCACAGGAGCCAATATTTTTGTAACAACTTCAGAGGCATAGCTGCTAGCATCCCCACAAGAACATGACCAGTTAAAATAGTCACCTCACTCAGGGAAGCTAAAAGCTACACAGAGCCTCCATCAAGAATCTATGGTGCATTTATAGTTCCTCCCATTCCAGATGCAATTTCCAATCAGAGGTCGTTTTTATTGTAATCAATGTTGCTGAGGAATATTGTTAACAAAGTACTTTAATCTGAGCAGAGTTAACTGGAGGTCAAATTCCTATGCAGCAGGGAAAAGATTTTGTTAACTCTATCCAAACTGCCCCATTGATAGTGGGTTTGACCATATGACTTGCTTTGGCCAATAGAAGGCAAATGGAGGTGATTTCTGCCTTCTCCAAGCAGGAACCTTAGGAGCTATCGCATGGTTTCACTCTTACCCTCTTTCAGGGCCAAGAAACAAGGATAGGGGCAACAGCTCTGGCCTACGTCCCCAAATGAAGAAGACGCTTAAAGCAGAGCCATGGAACAGAGTTGCAGCAGGTCCTCAGCTACCAGAAAACCTCCAAGGTAGGCAAAAATTTACTGTTGTAAGCCACTGGTAATTGGAGAGTTGTTTGTTATTTCAGAATAACTTATTTCTGATGAGTAGGTCCCCTTTGGAAAGATGTAAGCTGAGTTTTATCACTCTCCAGCCAGGAGTCCCAAGGAGAGCCTACCAACTAAGTCAGCTAGTAGGTTGGTGTGTCATAGCTTTGACTCTGGCAACAACCTCCAACTCAGGAGAATGAGGGCAAGCTTTTCCCTATTTTTGAGTACTTTGGCTGTTGGAGCAGTTCAAGTAATGCCGGAAAAATACCATGTATGTAGATTGCGATGCTTTATTGATCTAATTCATCTTCCTCTTTGTACCAGTCAGGGTCCAGTCAAGAAACAGAAACTACACAAATTTGACAAAGATAATAAAAAAAACTGTTGGTTAGGCATAGAATTGGCAACTTGGTAACCATATAGATAAAAAGAGAAATCTAACGTGTCACAGAAATAGCAACTGCAGGAAACTGTTCATTATCTCCAGGGTTAAGGGAACATAACTGAGAGGTTGGAATTATTAAAACGTAGAGACTTCGAAGAGGTGCCCTGTGGAGCTGAGACTCCTGTTGGAGGAAGGCGTTGTTGCTCAGCTTGCGCTGGAGTTTGAAGGAGGTGCCTCACTGAGCTGGGGCCCACCTCTGAAGAAGGATCTGGTGCCTGGTGTTTGTGAGAGGGCGCAATTCAACTAGGTCTGTAAGTGTTGGACAAAATGTAAACTGGATCTGACTGCTGTTATGGCGAAAAAATGTTAATGGGGTGCCACTGGCAAGAACCACATCAAACCAGAAGCTCACTAGAAGTAGGAAGCCCCTTCTTCCTGCCTCACTTCAGTCTCCTTCTAGCGCCCCTATTGTTAGAGCTTAGCAAGGAGTCACTGGCAAAGCTGAAATGTGGTTTGTCTAGTCCCAGCAAGCCACAGGTGATCAGTGTACAGGAACACCCAGTTAAGAGAGGGGGTGAGAGCTGAAGTCCAATCTGTGCTGTTCTTGCCAAGCACTGAGTCCTTGTGGGGCTATGTCAGCCTGGGGAAGAGTCGTCTTTTCCTAATTTGCACACAGGTGCCATGTATACCAGTACACACACTAATTCAAGCATCAATCAAATCTTCCTTTGGTCTTATTGGCTGTGAAAAGCATGTACCGTATTTGCCGGCGTATAAGACGACTGGGCGTATAAGACGACCCCCTAACATTTCCACTCAAAATACAGAGTTTGTTATATACTCGCCGTATAAGACTACCCCCTCTTCCGCACACCTTCCACACACCAAATAAAAGGTAAAACAATATCAGATTTGATTTCAACATTTTAATTTATATTCAAATGCTTATGACATGCAGGAAAACTGTCACAAGGCTGTATGTAATCAAACATATACATAAAACAGTGCAAGTTTATTACCAGTAAACATACCGGTAATTCACTAAAGAAAACACACTCTATAGACTGGTACCGTAGATGCTTCTCAGGAACATAGGCAAGCAGCCCACAACCTAGAGGGACTGTCAATGATAGAAGTAAGATAACAAATAGAGGGAGAGAGCAAGTGCCGGGCAAGTCCCTAGCAAGTTTGCTGGCGTGACAGTTTCCCCTTAAAAGCGATTTTGCGCTATCATACTGGGTGTATGGTCGGCTGTGTGCGATTTTGCGAGTGTGGTAAAATCGCATAACAGCAAAATCGCATAACAGCCGAGCATACACCCAGCAGCGCTGCTGATGCCTGAACGGTAAGTGGAATGAAGTGGGCGGGCATCGGGAGGCCACTATGGCATGGGGCAAGCACTATGGGCAGTCTATCTGAAGTGTACCTGGCGTATAAGATGACCCCCCACTTGGAGGCATATTTTTCAGGGCCAAAAAATCGTCTTATACGCCGGCAAATACGGTATTTTTATTGTAATGTTCCAGGCAAGTACACATGGCATCAGCATACAACTTTTTGCAGTCAAATATAGCCCTTCCTTGTATACCATCAAAGATTTGTGGGGGCAGGCTGAGGGGCTCAGTTGGTTAAGAGCTCACTCAAGAGTGCAAGCTCTCAGCAACAGCAGTTCGATTCCTGGCCCGAACTGAGCTGCTGCTGAGCTGCCAACAGGTGGCAGGATAGCTCAGCTAAAACTTGGAAAAAAAAAAATCAGAGAGTTTGGGCCGGCCTAATGGCATGTTGGTTAGGAGTTGGCTTAGGACGCCAGCTCTGAGCCGCAGGGCCCTGGTTCGGATCCCACATGAGGGCCAGTGATGCTGCACCCTCTACAGTTAAGATGGTGAACCACAGCTCAACCTGGAGCTGGGCTGCCGTGAGTCGCCAGCGATGGCATAGGCTGCAGTGGGACTGGCCGGCAGCAGGCGTGAGCTTTTGTGAGCTGCCATGACCATGAGCTGCTGTGAGCAGCCGTCCAGTGGGAAGAGCGCAATGATAATACCAACATGAGCTAGTGAAGCGACTTCCTCCACAACTAGACTGAAGAACCAAAGGATAGTAACTTGTCTGTTCCCCTTCCCCGATTCCCCAATGCTATTTCCTCCCCCAATTTCCAAATAAAATCTTAAAAAAAATAGATTTGTGCAGGCTTGTTTAAATTCAGTTCTCCACTCTTTCACCTTTTTTCACCATGGGTATCGCTTTTGATATGCCATGTAGGTTCAGTTTCCTCCTTTTTTTATACCAGACTTCCAGCTATGCATCCAGAACAAATCTTTACTGCATCCATACTTCTCTTTCTTATTTTTTTCCCCATTGTCTTTTCACGGAAGTTGTGCTAGTGAGCTACTTTGCTCTTGTCCTTTCTCTTTTAGGCAGTCTTACCATATTCTACAAATGATTTGACATTTTTATTAAGGATTTAAATGAAGGCTTACAAGAACTTATTTTCAAATTTGTTGATGACCCAAAAATAGGGTTAATTAAAGTGACAGATTATAAAATCTGCATTCCTAGTGATTTCTGTAGGCTGAAATGCTGTGTTAATAGCAAAAAGGTGAAATTTATGAGATAAAGGGGAAACCTGGTAGAATTTAAAGTAGGATCAGAGAAAATTAGAGTAAAATAACTGAAATGAAGACAAATTTCTATTTTTAAAAATCTGGTGACAATATTACTTAGATGGCAATTTTAGAAAGGAATCATGCCATTTTTATAGTAGGCACACAGTAGAAAC
The DNA here is from genome assembly GCF_001890085.2 of Hipposideros armiger. Lineage (NCBI taxonomy): Eukaryota > Metazoa > Chordata > Mammalia > Chiroptera > Hipposideridae > Hipposideros > Hipposideros armiger. Next base: position 1,055,550 of record NW_017731863.1, on the reverse strand, counting down.
TCAATAAATGTTTACATCATTTAATATTTGACAAAAATCATGGAAATGGATCATTACAGTTGAAGGGAAAAGTGCTGTCATTTTTGTCTACTCAACCACCTAATGAAAATTCTGAGGAGATATAGTGAATTATATATAAATATATTAATGGTGAACATCTCTGGCTCAGGACTGGTAAATTTTCATTTTATTTTACTACTGAAAATCTTATTTTCTCTACTATACATATATGTACTTTTTAACAAAAATAAACTTGAAAAATAAAAACACCAGGTAAAGACAAATGAAAAGTGACCAAGTATATTTGGAATTTTAGGAAATTTTGATATAAGAAGTATCTTCTTTATAATGATTCAAAATGAATAATAAAGCAACAATTAGAAACAAAAATTATCTACTGTCCTCTAGTCAATGAAACATAAGTGAGGAGTAATTTGAGCTACAGTTACAATTACCAAAGGGGGCAAAAAAGAATAAATTATGAAACTATAATAGCAATATTTATGAAATAAGTTTGCAAATAAGAATCCATGAAACATCTTTTTTATATATGGAAAATATTTTATAAGGGCAATTCATTTGACAGAGAAGCAAAATGGTGAAAACATTCTGGGATTTTTGTTTTTTCCACTCTTTTTTGAGATGAAAAGGAACACTTTTGGTGGGAAAAGGGTCAAGATGAAATTTTGTTCTGCTCACCTTTAGATTTAGTAAACGGGCTGTTTGGCTTACCACAATGTTATTATGAAAAAGGATTAAATCTTGGGTATAGATCCAGCCAATTTGGGTCCTTAGTGTGTTTGTTTCCCTGTTCCTCTGGTCTAGGTGAGGAAGCTCTACCTGTTCCTCTGGTCGAGGTGAGGCTCCTGTTTACACTCTCTAGGATGGTGTGCTTTTATCAGAACATGAACCTCAGTTAATAATTATACCTCTATTAGTGTGATTGTTTGATTATTATCTGAATAATTATTTGACAATCAGCTGCGTAAGAGCAGGGGCTGTGTCTGTGCTGCTCGTGGTATCTCCAGTGCCTGGCCCACTGCATGAAGCATACATAGTAAGTGCCCAATAGTACTTGTTGAATAAATAATTATGCGTACATGGGTGAATGAAAAATCATACATGAAAGTAATTAGAATGGACTCCTGGAAGTGGTGGGGAAGAAGACGCAATAGAAAATTTGGAGTTAACTTTTTAGGCACTATAAGAGAATATTTTAAAATCTTATAGATTTAGCAGCAGGAGATAAAAAGCCAAAAAATTTAAGGAAAATGGCATATCAGAAAGACTATGAAAAACCCTCAGCTTTCCAGAAAAATCTCATAAATTCTTTATATAGATTAAAGGAGTTAATATTATACTTTCTATTCTGAGCTCTATTTAAGTGTTTTTCTAAAATGTAATTGTCTTTTTATATGGCAGGAAAGGGTTATTTTCTTGAGTAAAATTTTTTCCTGACTTAGTATCACTGATTAATAAACTGTCTTTATACTGTAAGATTTGGAATAGAAAGTCTCATTGAACCTTTCGGTAAACAGAAAAATCAGATTACAGAAACTTTGCCTTTATTAGTTTTTAAAAACTTTCTTGTAGTTTTCTGGGCTTTCTCTGCTGATTCTTGGTTGATAGATTTTCTAAGAAAGAATTTGACATCTTTTATACCTTTTATTCAATACTTCTAAATGAGAAAAAAATACTTCTTTTCCTACCATCTTATAGCTTTGGGAAAGAATATTGTAATATTACCATTACGGGTGAAGAAAATTATTTTTCATGTTAGAAAACTAGGTCATCTTCTTTTTAGAACTTGTTTTTCCCTCTAGATCAGATAATATATTCAAGGGAAGCAAGGTGGAAAGTTTTCAACAATTCAGTGGGGAATTCCTCTGAGGTACAAAAGAAGTAAGATAGCTAGAGAGAATGATTGCAGTTAGCAAGGTTGAAATAAATATTTCTAGTGGTTAAAAAAAAAGTGTATGAATTAGTGGGTTAACAGTTGATTCAATGAGAGACAAAAATTGGTTTCTCAGTTTTGTGGGAGAACAAAAATTAACTGCCTTCCCTCAAATCTGACTTCTCTCATATTGAAGCATATTGATTTATCAGTTCCCCAACGTATTGATTCACTGTGGCTTTTAGGTTTATAGTTCTTAGTATGAGAAAGATAATCCCCATCATGGTTTTTAAAAAGGAGGAAAACAGTAGTCATTGGCATTTTCACAAGGATTTTACTTAAGAATCAGTTGAATACTTTAAAAAGAGATTGAAGGAAGAACCACAAAGCTTACAGATGAGTCTGGGGAAAAAGCAACTGAGCTTGAGGAGAAACAAGATCATACTTGAAGAAAGGCAAAAATCAAAAATGATCTAATAAAATCTTCCTAATGATAGTAACTGGTAAGATGGTATTCTAAACTTTTCTTTTTTAGTTTCCCTTTAATTGTAAGTAATGAATATTTTCAAATATAATTTAAAAGATCCATTTTGAAAAAGAAGAAAATAAAAATCATCCATTATTTCACCACCCAAAAATAACCACTATGAACATTTGGGTATCATTCTGTTCATTTTTTTCCCTTCTTATATAATACATACTGTTTCAATAGAAAATGGAATAATAGGGCCGGCATAATGGTGTGTTGCTTAAGAGTTGGCTTGGGAGTGAGAGGTCTGAGCAGTAGGGCCACCGGTTCGGATCCCACATGGGCCAGTGACACTGCACCCTCTATAGGTAAGATAGTGAACAACAGCTCAACCTGGAGCTGGGCTGCTGTGAGTCGCTGGTGATGGCGTAGCGTTGGCTGCAGTGGAGCTGCCGTGAGCTACTGTGAGTGGCCATCCAGAGGCCGGCGAGCAACTGCCTCACCCGGGAAGAGTGCAATGATAATACAAATATGGACCAGTGAAGCAACGTCCTCCACAACTAGACTGAAGAACTAAAGGACAGCAACTTGTCTGTTCCCCTTCCCCGATTCCCCAACGCTGTTCCCTCCCCCAATTCCCCAATAAAATATTTAACAAAAAAAAAGAGAAAGAAAATGGAATAATAATACACATTATTTTTATGTAACCTGCTTTTTTTACTTAAATACATATTGAAAAAAAATTTATTATTTATTTAAAAATTAAACATCTTGATATTTTAGCAGTTTTTATTGTTGGATATCTAGTTTATTTATAAGCTATGGTAAAGATAATTATTAGATATGTTATTTATATAAAAGGCATTAAAAATTACTAACAATTTTTTCTACTGGATTTATGGGATAAAAAATACTTCTGATTTGGAGAGAAAGTCAGGATCAGACTTTGTTAAGATAAAATTCTATTTAACAACACTCATATAGTACTCACTATCTACCAGGCACTATTCTAAGCACTTTATCAAGATGAACTCATTTGCTCCTCATAAAACTAAGAGATACCTACTATTACTATCCCCATTTTACACATGGGAAAATGGGGCACAGAGAGCTTAAGCAACTTGCCGACTATTGCACAGGTAGTAAGTGGTACAGCTCGCCTGGCATCAGTGTCCATGCTCTTGACCATTCCCGTACAAAGCCTGTCTCTGTTACTGTTTTCTGGGTCATCTGAGAAATATGGTTTGAGGTGTTAATTGGGCAACATGGAGGTATCCCAGAAAGAGGATTTTGTGGGTACGGGGAAGGATCTGGAAATGAATGGGGTGAGTGTTACTCAACCTTTTTGAAATGAAAGGAACCTAGAAGTTCTTAGATCAGGAACAGAATGTCAGGAATCAATTATTTTGTTAGGGACCAAGATGAAAAACCATATCTGAAGAAATCTGTACTGTGATCGCTTTAAATCTTTTGTGATTTTTGTAATGCAGCTTTTCAAAACATAGTAATTATGCAAAATGTAATGTTTTTCTCCTTCCTTTCACCTGTGTGCTGTGAAGGAAATCCAGTTAATATAATTTGCTTCATGAGAAGGATTGTTAAATAGCATTTACAGAGATGTGCTCTCTTAAATGCCCAAAAAGTTTGCTATCTGCATTTTAACATAATTAATTCTAAGAAAATCCTGTTCTCATAGTGAATATAAAGATTAATTTAACATCAGTTTTTTTCTAAAAGCAGCTTGTCAAAACAGGCAGCTACAACCAGCAAAAGGCCTGGCTCCCTGTGACAATGACGTTTGAAGCAACTAAAAAAAGGCTCCAAGAACAGAACTCTTTAGAAGTCTCTGGGATTGTTCGGATGGCAAAGTTAGCAAGAGAGATTAGTTGTTCTGAGGAAGAACAAAGGCTCATTCTAATCCTCACTGAGGCTGCCTCCTAAGGGGAAATCGTTTGTTTTTGGTTTTGCTGTTACAATTATAGGGCCTAGAGTTCTCAATTCTGTTTACAACTATCGGCACAATGCATAAAACTTAATCCTGACAAGTTAATAAACCCAGTTCAGGGAAGTGAACTAGGAGGAAGAGGTGAATTCAATCAGGCCTTGGAACGGAGAAGGGAGCACAAACAGAGTAAATGACCACCAGGAGTAAGGCATACCATATTTTATCACATCACACATTTTAGAGCCAGCTCAGACCAGTTATACTAAGTCAGAGGCAACTACTGAACAGGAGAATTAGATTTGCTGATCAGAAAACATTATTTTGCTAGATTTCATTGAAAGTTTAGTTTCGGGGAAGACTTGGTCTCCATAACACCTCATCGCATTCCCTTTTTGTCCCTCAAAAGGACTTTACTTTGCTGCTATTAGTGCCACAGTGAGGTTTGATTCTCCACTGCTCTATTGAGAAGGGAAGAAGCCTGGGAGGACCAAGAAAGGGCTCTTCTGTGTCACAGAAACTTATCTCTACAGGCAGTTTCTCTCTGTTCTAGTAGCTGCCCTCACAAAGCATACAGTTCAGCAATCTTAATGTAAAGAACCAGACTCATTCTGTATAGTCTAGAACAGGTCGGCAAACTTTTGAGACGGAAGAACCAATCCTGCCCCTCACTACAATTTAAAAATTATTCGACAGCCATAAATATATTTTTACAAATAAGGAAAATTGAAAAATCCTTTAAAATTTTTATAAATGAAGCTATGATAGCTTTATTTTCATTTTCAATTTTACTTCAGAGCCACATGTATGTACCCAAAGAGCCACATGTGGTTCATGAGCCTCAGTTTGCCGACCCCTGGTCTAAAAGAAAGTAAAATGATAGTAAGGGTCCATTGAAAACCTCTATAAGAAATAGTCAGACTTAAGCTTGATCAAGGAAACATAAATGGGGGGCTTCGTTTCACTTCCTCTGGGCCAAAAGACAGGTTGATTACATGGTAAACATGACAAAGAGATGAGCTTGGAGAACCTGTGGGGTGTCATTGCTTGGTTTCACTATCTGAGGATACTCTCTCCAAATTTAAAATAGTTGAAGCAACATACTGTGAACATTGACATACATTTATTCTGTAAATGGCCTCAAAACTGACAGAAAATTCAGTTTTCTAATGCGCCCACCTACCTTTATAGGTTGGGGATTTGAGAGCTCATGATGAGCAGTTCTGGCCACAGGGTCACTTGATGTTCCATGGTGAGGTACTCAGACTCTATCAGGGCCTGCCAGGAGCTGCATTTTCAACGTATTACAGTTCTCTGCAGCAGATGGCACAGTCTTGCCTTGAGAAATTCAGAGGTCTGCGTTGCAATCCTCCCATTGAAACTTGCCAAAGAGCTCACATGGCATCTTTTCTTCCACAGGAACCCACCCCTGCTACCATGGATGGGATCTGCCGGGTTGTATGAACTGAACAGCAAGGCTGCTTTTACTGAAAACCAGACCTGCTGCAGAGCCCTCTCTTGCTCTGGGCTCCACTCCAAAGCCAGCAACCTTCTAAGTCACCTTATAAATGGACCGAAGCAGAGTGCCTCAGTGTGGAATATTCTGCAAGCAAAATCTGGAGAGGCCCAACAAGTGGTGTGCTTTTTTCTTACAGGTAGGAAGTGAAAGAGGCAGTAACCTACGCTTTACTTTGGAGGGACTATGCCTGCATGTCCTGCACTAACCTGGCAGGCCCTTGGGTCTTCATAAGGGTAATTCTCACCCTCTGCGTTATACATGTCTTATCAAGGTATCTATAGTACATGACACATCTCGCTCATTAACACATATCTTCAAAATAGTGGGCTAATGTAATTTTTTTTTTTTTAAGATTTTTATTGGGGAATTGAGGGGATGGGAACAGCGCTGGGGAATTAGAGGAAGGGGAACAGACAAGTTGCTGTCGTTTTGTTCTTCAGTCTAGTTGTGGAGGACGTTGTTTCACTGGCCCAAGTTGGCACCATCATTGCACTCTTCCCCGGCGAGGCAGATCAGTCGCCGGCTTCTGGACGGCCACTCACGGTGGCTGCTGGCCACTTACACTGGCTGCTGGCTACACACGGTAGCCCATGGCAACCCACTGTAGCAGGGGCTGCAGCCTACACCATCTCAGGTGACTCACGGCAGCCCAGCTCCAGGTTGAGCTGTTGTTCAGCATCTTAGCTGTAGAGGGCAGCATCACTAGCCCTCATATGTGGGATCCGAACCAGGGCCCTCTGGCATCCCAAGCCAGCTCTTAACCAATGTGCCGCTCAGCCGGCCCTGGGTAATGTAATTTTTATGAAATGTCCAGATAGAACAGTTCCCTATGACAGAATATGAGAGAATTAACATAGTCCTGTGAATATATACCGTTGTCATTCTATAGGAATGAAAACTGCTTTTGATTTTTCTTTTTGATTGATATGGAAAAGAATATAGCCACATATTGCATACTTGAAGCTGTGTTAATCTGCTCTAGTAAAGATATCACATCCAGCTCCCTTGTTAAATTCAAGTAGTAAGTTCGCAGTCATTCACATTTTGGTCTTTGTAGATGTCAGAATTAAATGGGAACCACCACCTCTGTACCCTTTAAATCTTTGAGGGTGGCTCTAATCTCTGCCATGCCCTTGTGAGATGTGATATGGTTTTTCCCTGACTATCTTGCCTGGATGTGGAGGTGGGTAGTTTCAGGGGCTTCCATTTGGCTTTTTCTACTACAACAGCTCTTGCTCTAAAAGGAAAATGAAGAAATACTTGGGTCTCACCATGTTTTAATTAACGGGAGAGTCTCTAGATGAAGAACAAGGTATTTCAATCTCTAAACTTTATACAAAGCTATATAAGGTACAGCTCTGGCGTCCCAGTGCTCATCCTCTCAATTGGCCTTTTGTTTCTTCAGTCCCATTCCAGCACTTCCCTTCAGCTGCTCTGCATAGCTCTGGCTTTCTGCCCTAAGGCTTCTCTGTTGTAGCCAGTGGGATGCCTGCAGCAACCTTCTTAGCTCTTCTGACAAAAATGCAAACCTGGAAACAGGAGGGACTTAACAGCCTGGACCAATAGGGAAGGGAGTCGGGGGTAAATCCTACTGACCTCTGTTCCCCAGGCAGACAATTAGTCTTTACGTTTGTTCTACCAGGCTTTTTAGAGAGATTCCTAGACTGAACACCTGAGTTTCCCACAGTGGCCATCAGCTTTATAATGACACACCCCCGCCTTTGATTTGGTTTTCCGTCCATCTTTCTGTCACTGTTCCACATTCCCACCTCTATGCCCTGGGATTGCTTACCCAAATCAAGTCACTGCACACAAACTCTTGTTTCAGGATCTACGTGAGCTTGGTGTGGCACTATTAAATATCGAATTTATACATCTTGTTATCAAAAATCAGAAAATACATGTAGGCTCTCAGAAGAAAACTCATGCAAGATCTACTACCCAGACAGAAAAGCTGTCCAGACTGTTGTCTATGCATATACTTAAAAAAAAATGAGACAAGCCTTTTTCTTTTAACTTACTTATTCTCATTTTATAGATTGCAAACATCTTTTCATTTGCTTCCGTGGTTTATTTAAAAAAATGACTGCACACGTGAGTGCTGGCTATTCTCTGCCCTCAGAGCCATCATCCACCCCTTATGATCTGCTCTGTGCCCCAGGGAGTTGGCCCCTAGGCAAACGTCTCCTGGGTTCCCTTACCTTCTGATTGACAGCTGAGTTTGTCCAACGTGAGGCACCAATAGGAGACTGAAGGGCAGGTGAGGAGAAAGGCTGAGCTATTTCGTCCCCACTCCCATTCCCCCTGCTTTAGAGCTACAGTGAGGGGATTGGCTGAGTCCCTCTATAGCTACAGCTGTTGTGGGATCTGCTTCTCTTGGTCTGTGTCTCTCCCAGGGCTCTGCTAACTCTGTTCCCTCCTGCTGCCCAATAAGATATAGGGATGGTAATGGCTTCCTGCCACCGCTAGTCCCTGGGAGCCTCAGTGTCCCTTTCCTTTAAAAAAATAAAAACTGAGATGTAATTCACATACCATACAATCCGCCCACTTAAAGTGTACAAGTCAACAATTTTTAGTATATTCAAAGATTTGTCAGCAATGATTTGTGAGCACTGTTTCCCTAACCTTGCTCAGGCCTTTGTAAATAGTCACTTCATTGAATTTTCTTCAGATTTTCAGCTAATCTGTGTTTTCTGTTTCCTGGTGGGACACAGTTATTAGCTCATACCGATTCATGAGAGCCAATCGTTAAATTTTCAAGAATTTTATGACTTGGTTATTAAACACAGCCACTATTAAAAAGTAAATTATATAAACTTACAATTCAATAAATTATAAAAAGGTAATAAATACTAAAAATTTATCACTTCCTAATTATTTGACAAAATTTGACTATTATCTGTGTGTCTTGAGATGATCTGCATCTACTGTATCTGTATGGTGGAAATACTATATAACGATGCTCATATGGGTATGTGCCTCTCTTCCCACCTCTGTATTCAGTGACATCACATTGGTAACTTGAAATTGGCCATTGTGGGAGTATTTCCACCATAGAAAACAGCAAATGACACAAATCAGGACTTAATTTTTTGTTTCATTGATTGTCTAGACTAGAATTAAGAAAATAGTGGTAAAGATGTTACAAGTTAATACAAGTTAAGATAATACAAGTTACACCTAAAAGTTTGTCATTGTGAACATGACAAAACATTGAGGAAGTACTCTTCCAGTATTTGAAATTACTATGCAGCTCAGCACAGAAGTCACCCACATCGCTGACGAGCCAGTGAAGCTCCAGGCCACATCTTCAGTGCTTTCTTGTCATCTTCCTTGTCAGCCAGCATTCATGGAACTACACTTGGGAAGCTGATGGTTGAACATTTACCAGCATCTGTTTTCTCACACCCTCAGCAATACAGTGCTATCAAATGCTTTGTATTTTGCCATACCATCATTGTTAATGTTGTTAATAATGTATCTAGGATTCTTTAAAGTGAAAGTTAGCTAATAGAATGTATTAATTATTACATTTCATAATAATCATGGTTCTATTTTAAATGATAGCCTCTAAGTGATTTTTCTGAGAGACCGTTATATTATCCTTGGACATAAAATGTAGGAAGCCGCCTTTCTCAGGTCATGCCGTAGCATTAGAACTGGTGGTTGAAAAGAATGTTTTCAGATAGCCTATCTGGGAAGTAGAAGGGCACAGCACTGTTTCCTAGATTTCTGTTAAGAATGGAATAGGTGAGATTAAGTAATTAATATTTTGACTCTTCCACGTCAAAAGCAATATGGGAGTATTTTTCCAGTAGACACTGGAAAAAGTGAAAGAGAAATGTCTGTTTACAAAGACATATGCATATAAATGAAATGATTACATGGCAGTACTTGACAACTGTGTACTGGAGTCCCTTTGCTGAGCTCCGTGCTGTGGAGCTCCCCTGGGATCTTGGAGGAGAGATCCAGGCAAGGCAGAACTGTTTCTGCTAAGTGCAGGCAGAACCGCTGTGAAGGACCTAAGGGGTTTTGAGCACAGCCTCCGCTTAATCCACACATGGTTATACGCTGAAGCTTGAGCAGCAAACTGTGCATTCATATAACTTAACTTCCTTGACATCTCCCCCTTTCCCACTCCCTTTTCCACTTCAAGAAGAAATGAGGTCTCTTGTATGTATATAACTGATTCTCAGTCCCTAAGCCTGGGCTGGAAGAAAGTGCATAAAGATTAAGACCTAACCGGTCACATTTCCTCATCCACATTGCTTGTGGGCGGTTGTCAATCCCACCATAAACAGGTCCTAGTAATTGACATAAAAAATATCCTATATGCTCTAAATTCACAGGAGTCAGACTTAGTCTTTGACTCCTAGCTCACTGCTCAGTAGCTCCGTGACATTAGGAAGTGACTTGACCTTTTGACCTTCGTTTTCCTCATCTATAAAATGGAGATAATATAGTTCCAATCTCATAGGGTGATTGTGAGAAAATCAGACAATCCATATAAGGCGCACAGCCAGTGCTTGACATGAACATGCTGTTACTCAAGATGGATTGTCTGTTATTTTTTATAGAAATATATATTGTAAATTGTATGCACCTGGGTTAAGCAGTAGAAATTCAGACATTCACAATAGATGTTTCTGTTACCTTTATGAAATCCTGAGTTGAAGAACTCCACCAGGCATTCCTATTCAGAGAGCATTGGTGAAGTAGATCTTGACTGAACAGAGCAGGTGAAAGGAGAAAAACAGTCCCCTTCACAACCACTATAGTGAGCTTTATTTCTGTCTGGGATGGCGACATGATACATTCAAGTTGATCCACACTCAGTTTTAAGTAACTATTTATTTTGCTCAACAAAATTAGAGCTCATGTGCATCTGTTATACATCCAGGCCCTATTTAATCTCCTAGGAAATTTACTAAATGACACCCTGGTATCCTAGAAGAGCTTACTCAACTTAATTCATTAGGCTCTTTATTTGCATAGAGTAGATTCAACATTCTGGTTCTTTCTGATTCTGCGTTGGAATCTAGCTGACCTGGGAGCTGGCTGTGCATTAAAACATTGGAACACTTCTTTTGCCCACAGTTAAACTATATATAAAAAGTGGAAAAGAGTCTTGCTACGAAAGCCTAATATGGCTTCAAATATATTTAATTCATGGCAGAGATATTCTCTCTCCCTCCTCCCCTCGTATTTTAAGTAGCAAAGCAACTGAACCTGATTAGAAGACTGATCTGTGAAACATAGATTCTGTTCAGATGCAGGACTATTTCTTGAGAAGTGATTATCTGCAAGGCACTGTGCTGGGCGGTGTAGATAATAAGACAAAGAAGGTAATGTCATTGCTCTCAGGAAGTCACTATCTAAGGGAACAGACAAATAAGTGCAGCACAGACAGCAATAAAATGTGGTAAGTGCTATACGTATGCCAAAAAAATGTAGAAACTCTGAGGAAGTGACTAATTGCACCAGGGTGGCGGGGAGGAAGATACTAAGGGAGACTTTGCAGAAGTGACATTTCAATTGGATCTTAGAGGATCTCAGAGGATCTCCAGGATTTTCAGAGGCAGAGAGTGGAGAAATAAAGAAACAACATGAGTAGAGAAGCTCAGTGTTAGGAGATGAAGCGCAAAAGATTTGCTAAAACCTGGTTTTGAAGGGTGTGGGCTTTACCCTGAAAACGACAGTGAAAATGGAAGATTCTCAGTTGGGGCAGTGACCTGAACAGGTTTGGTTTTGAGAAGGTCATTGCCGAAGCACTGATTGAAAGTGAGAAAGCTAGGCAATAAGCTTGCCAAGACTGCTTGTGGCCAGAGAATAAGCTAGCATGATAGCTCTGGAGAACGTCTGATGGTGAGCTACAGAAGAGAAACAAGTGAAGGAGGCTTGTAAGAAGTGATCTTCAGAATCAAGAGTATCATGAGACAAGTATAAGGAAGCCAAGAGAGAGTGGGGCAAGGAAGAGGAGTTGATCAGCAGTGTCAATCACTATACATAGTTCTAGTGGGAAAGAAACTAAAAAGAACTTATTGGATTGGGCAGATAGGCTATTTTTAGTGACTCTTTTGATACCAGTTTCAATAAAATGAGCAGAATGAAAACCAGATACTGTGTCAGACATGGAAAAATTTGTAATGTACAGGAAATTTAAAGATAGGCAGGAGCTGATGTTGCCTCACTCAAGAAGGGTAGCATTTAAGAGCAACTGATAGAAATCATGAGAAATAGGAACCAAAAAAGTCTAATGCCAAAAACCAGACAGACAAGAAACATTTGCAGAATGATGTCATCCTGCCTTCTTGGATGATATCACTTTGTTCCTTAGATGTTTCACCCAGACTGCATGAGTCAACATCTATATTTGGGCATAAGGAGAACTACCTTTTGTGTTATATGCCAGTTCAGAAGTCTGCCTGTGCTAGCCTGGTTCAGCTCTGCCAAATTATTTTAGGTTTATGACCTCACCAACAGCCCATGGTGGTTCTTCTGTTTAGTACTCACAGCTTGAATTCCAGCACAGGCACTTTAATGCAATGTAATCTTTGTTGAGTTTTTCCCCCTTTGCATTTGGAAGACACTAGATTTATATTTACAAGTGCATTCAGAGCTGATATAAAAAAGGCTAAAGTGGAAATGTCAGAAGCAACCATAAATAGGTCCAAGAGATTATGTGGATTACTAGGCATGACTAGAATAATAGTAATGGCTTCCATTATTTAAGGTCCTAGTGTTTGCCAATTTTCAAAGACTGTTCTCAGTATAGTCCAAAAATTTAGATATGGTTTCCAGCTGGAAAAAAAAATTAACTTGCATACATTCACTTAAGCAGCAAATCAAAGAGCAGGGACTCAAAGCCAGACCTGATACCAAAGCTCATGGTCTTTTGCCACACTATGCTCTCTTCTCCAAAATATTATGGTGTCCATAATTGCAAAAGAAAAGTGAATCAAGTCATATCAGGTATGTTCACAAGCGACGGCCTAGACATTTATTCCAGAAACTCTTATAAGATAGATGTAAATTACTCATGTAACTTTTAGTTGGTAAATATAACAGATGAAGAATGGTTGACCAAACTTGATAGTGACTATCTTTGATGGGAGATTAGAGGAGAAGGTGAGAAAAGAAAGAAGACAGGAACATTATACAACAGGAATTATGCTTGAAAGGAAATTCAAAATTAAAGAAGAGTTGGAGATGGATTCTTATAAGGTCTTGAGGCAGCATGACTTTTCTGAAATTTGGAACTGTAGTGATTCTTCCTTTGGTGAAATTATGAGATCAGTCATCAGAATTTTATTTCTTTTATGCTAAATTCATTGCTATGACCAGCAAGCAAATATGCAATACTTATTTAGGAAAGAAAAGGAAACTAACATTTAGCCATGATAACCCAGTGCCTGGTGCATAGTAGTTGCTCAGTAAATGTGAATGTATGAATGTCTGCTTTGCCCCAGACACTGTGTGTTTTTGGGCCGTGGTATAGAATTTAAATAGAAGTTAAGGAGAGGGACATCGAGTACTGATTTGGGTTTTTCATGCTGAGTTATCAAGTGTCTGATATGTGATACTATTATGGGTTATTTACAAATGAGGCATACCAATCAAAAAAGTATTTGGGTTGAATAATACTGTATGTCAACTATAATTATATATACATATAACCTCGGGACATGGAGTAGAGTCAATGGAATTGTAATAGATAAGCATGATATCGGGGGTGGGAGGGCAGTGAATGGGGGAAGGGGGGTTGTTATTTTGTGAGGGTGAAAAGGGTAACTATTGCATTGTTCTGTACACCTGAAACTAACAATAAAAATAAATTTAAAAAAAAATATTTGGGGCTTTTTGGAGGCTATTTCTCTTGGAGCACAGCAACTCTGACCCTGCTGTAGCAACTCCAGTCACAAGGGACAAATGACAGCAGAGTCGGGTGCTTGTAGCCTGTAGCATTTGCCCATACTCACGATGAGTTTGCCCCTCAATCCCAAATTTCCTCAGTGATTTAACAGGAAAGCTAGTAATGGTGAAATTTAATTGGGGAATGGAATACAAAGTCTACCTGGTATCTGTAGATGGCTATATGACATGCAGCTTGCAAACACAGAATACATAGATGGAGCATTGTGTGGACATCTGGGTGAAGTTTTAATAAGGTATAATAATGTCCTTTATATCAAGGGTGTTGAAGAAGAGAAATATGGGGAAATGAGAGAATAGCATCTTTTGTGGAGAATTTTTTATATATATTTCTAAACAGTAGAAGTTTGTTTTTCAACTTAAAAAAGTTATTCTGGGGATGTCATAGGAACATCAATGTCTTGTAGATTTGTTGTGTCCCCCCCTTGCCAAAATTATGTCTACTCAGAACCTATGAATATGACATTATTTGGAATAGAGTTTTTGCAGATGTAATCAAGTTAAGATGAAGTCATATTGGATTAGGGTAGGTCCTAAATCCAATGACTGGTGTCTTTATAACTGGAAAGAAATTTGGACACAGAGACACAGAAGAAATACAGGGAAGCAGGCCATGTGCAGACTGAGACACAGATTGAAATTAGGCTCCCCCAGTGAAGGGACACCAAGGATTGCTGGCAACCACCAGGAGCTATGAAGAGGCAAAGAAGGATCCTCCCCTAGAGTGGAGGGAACACGACCCTGCCAACACCTTCATTTGGGACTTCGAGCCTCCAGAGCTGTGAGAGAGTATCCCAGTTTGTGATCATTTGTTATGGCAGCTGCCTGCTTGCTGAAATCCAAGGCTCTAACATCGCTCCTGGCTCCAACCAGAAGAAGTGAGGGGAGAAATAAATCAGTGCACATCAGTGGAATCTCGCTCAGATTATTTCCCATTCCTACGGCCTCTGAAGAAGGCGTTTTGGCAAATATTATGTAGGAACATTCTACGTGTTTCTCAACCCCTCCTTGTCAGACCCGGAGAGGAGTGGTTTACCTTTATAGGCCCCCTGCTCAGAGAGACTCCCCTGGGCACCAGATCTACAGTAGCCCCCCCAGGCACTCTCTAGCACATTACTGGGTTATGAATTCTTCATAGCAATATCTACGATTATCTTGTTCACTCTTTTTTTATTGGGTGAATTGCCCCTCCACCCCACCCCACCCCCACCAAAATGTAAGGTCCACGAGAGCAGATCTTGTCTCTTTGGTTCATGGCCAGATCTAAAGTTCCCAGAACAATGCCTGAAACATAGCAAGTGTTCCAAAATTTGTATCGACTGGCTGAATGAATAACATGGCCAAACATAATAATGTCAATTTCCAACTAATAGTGGAGATTCTCACTCAAGAGAGAAATTCTACGTCTCTCCAAGAAAGGGAAAACAATAATGGGGCTGGGGAGTGGTTACATTAATAGGCTATAAAATGCGGACTCAGAAAGATTGCTTATTACCAACATGTGACTAGAGCTGATTCTGAAGAATCTCCTTCCTCCTAAAAGTGAAGAGTAGACCCTACAGACATCCAACTGTACTTTGATCTAAGGCAACAGGATGAAAGGAATCTTAGTTTAAAGCTTATTGTTCTCTAAAATATCAAGCATGTGAAAATTGGCAAATGATGTACTAAATAATGCAAATAATTAAAATGAATTATTAACATTCAGACCTGATCTGATGTTGAATTTAGTATTGCTTAGGACTTTTATCGCTCTCTTTTTTTTTTTTTTTTTAATGAGTCAGAATTTTAAAAGCAATTCTGAATAGAAGGAAGTTTTTATCCTACTAGTATCTTACAGCATGGAATATCTTATCAGCTCTTAGAGCTCTGTACACTGGAGTGCTTCAAAAAGACAGAAATAAGATGGTTGGCAACCCTAGTTGACATGGCTGGATGCATTAGGGAGATTACCTTTTATAAAGAAGTCCATTCACAGACTTAGAAAACACAGTCAATCCCCACCAGACATGAATAAGATATGTTCAGAGGCACATGAACCTTCACATGTCTTTGTATTTTGCTCTGATAAATTCCTGCTTATGGCACCAAGAGCAACTTGGTATTTTTTTCTGGACAAGTCTTATAAAAAAATGTATTTTTCTAATGAAAAATGATTATTGCTGGAAAACCACATACATCAAATATGTATATTTTTCCACAGCATTTTTTTAATATTGAGAAACCATCCTAACTAATCACTAAGGTATATTATCAAAAATTAAACAAGGGAATATCAAAGTATGAAGAAATTAAGTGAAAGAAAGCAATACAATTAACAAAAGAGGAAAAGTCACAAAGACTGACTTTAGTCAACATTTCTTTTATCTAATGACATATAATAAACCATCTTAAAACTTTGTATCTTAAAGCAATAACAATTATTTATTTGCTTATGATTTTGCAATCTGGTTAGGACTTGGTAGACATAGCTCCTTCTCTCTGTTCCATTTGGTGTCATCTGGGTGGCTCAACTGCTCCTGGAGGATGGAGGGCCCACTTTCAAGATTGTTTCTTCACATGGCTGGCAAGTTGGTCCTGAATGTTGTCTGCAGCTAGCTAAGGCTGTCAACCAAGGGTGATGAGCATCTTCCACGTGGATTTCCTATGGCTGTTTGGTCCAGACATTGCACTAAGACAGTCACGGATATTCATTCAAAGTTGAGTAAGACATGGTTTTTACTTTCAAATAGTTGGCAACCTAGTGGGGTGGGGCAGATGCATTAAAAAACAACAACAACAATGTGCAATAATAGAGGAAAACTTGGAGTTCAGAGGAAACACAGAAAAGGAATGCTTTGCCTAACCTTGGCTGGGGAGGTGGGGGTCAGTAGACATTTCCTAGCGGGTGTAATGGCTGAGTCTCAAAATGATGACATAGAACTAGCCAGAAGAAGAGAGTGTGGGAGGCAGACAGGGGCATTTCACATAGAGATAGCTCCTTAGCAAAAGCACTGATTCCAGAAACAGCATGATGCAGGAGGGGACTTAAAGCTGTTCGTTGTAAAGGGAGAGGAGAGAGTACCTGAAGATAAGATGGAGTAGTTTGGTTTCTATTCTGTGGATGAGAAAATGTAAACACATACAAAAAGGGCTGCCACTCTTTCTTCCTTTACCAACAGCAGAGACGATGGGAGACATCAAGATTTATGGAGTGGGCAATGGGAGAGGAACTTCTAAAGGTGGCCAAGAAGAAATGGTTAGAAAGGTTTAAGGAGTATCAGGAAAGTATGGTGTCACTAAAGCTAAGGGTTGAAAATTTCAGGAAGGGAGAAGTAGCTCCCAGCATTTCATTCAGCAAAAGAGCCACTAAAATAAAGACAAAGAGTGATCGCTGGATTTCTCAATAGAAAGTCATTGATCACTCTTGCAAACCATGTTTTAATGGAATGGTTGGGACAGAGCTATGTTGCAACCATGAACTGAATGAGAGGTTGAAGGAGCAAAGGCTTCCAGCAGGTATAGATGACTCCCAAAAGTCTGGAGAGAGACTGTAGAAGAGATAGGGGAGGGTCAGGGTTAAGAGAAGGTTTTGTGGGGCCGGCCGAGTGGCGCGATGGTTAAGAACTCGCTTGGGATGCCAGAGGACCCCGGTTCGGATCCCACATGAGGGCCAGTGAACACTGCCCTCCACAGCTAAGATGCTGAACAACAGCTCAACCTGGAGCTGGGCTGCCGTGAG